>NW_026057577.1:124670061-124970061 GCF_023721935.1 Panthera uncia | reverse complement strand
AAGTCAATTAGAGAAAGACAAATACGATATTATTTCACTCATAAGGGGAATTTAAGAAACAAAACAGATGAACATATGGGAAAGGAGGGAATAAAAAGAAGAGAGGGAAACAAACCCCATGAGACTTTAATGATAAAGAACAAACTGAGGGTTGACAGAGGGATGTGGGTGGGAGTTGGGCTATGTGCGTGATGGGTATTAAGGAGGGCACTTGTTGTGACGAGCACTGGGTGTTGTATGTAAGTGATGAATCACTGAATTTTACTCCTGAAACCAATATGGCACTGTATACTAACCAAAATTTAAATTAAAAACAAAAAAAGGAAAAAATTTTTACCCTAAGAAGAGAAAATTGTCATTTGGCCAACACTGTCACTTAGCAGAGGTCTTTAGAGACCTAATTTGTGGAAACAATAACGTGTATGAAGGGATGTAATAAACTATAAGAATAAGAATAAAGAATAAGAAATTTTCCTCAAAAATATCTCAAAATAAAAATTATTCAGAAGGAGAGAACTATACTTCCCAGTGTAGTATAGACTTATACGCTGACAAGTTAGAAGGGAACATGATAAAGATAGGGAGCATAGAACTGCTGGGTCCTCCAGCTGTCCTAGAGTGACCCCAGATAGGCTTTATGTGTGAGCAGAGAGCAGGAAGTTACTTGCAGCAGGGAGGTGAGGCTGGCATGGTGAGTAGTTTCTACCTCCCTGACATAAATGGGAAAACAAAAGGCACATAAGTAACATAAAGCAACAACTAAAACGGGGAAAATCAGTAAAGGAAGCCAATGCACATTGAGATGTAAGAAAATAGGACAAAGACCTAATGCCCATCATGTGGGCTAAACACCGTGTTTTTTATTCAGCCACACATTTGTAAACTACACAGTTGTCCGAAGGGAGGAAGGCTTTAGGATAATCCTTCAGACAGATACCTTTCATCTCAGTGGTAAAGCCGGGTTTAAATGTAAATCCTGTTTTGCACTTGAGCTTTTTGTTTGTTTGTTTCTTTGTTTTTGCTTTTAAGAAGTGGAATATTCTGACCAACTTCATAATTTATACCACAAATTCAGATTATTTCTGAGTTTAACCTTGTCTCTCCACTAAAAACGAGGGCACGTCAATGAATGATCATCACAAAAACAAAATTAAAGATGATTCAACCCCCAGATGAAACAAAACAGCTCTCCTTGGCATTTAAAGAACTACCATGTGGCAAAAATAATCCCAATTTAGGTTTCTCACATGTGCTCAATAAATATTAGTTAATTTTAGAAATCTAAATTAGTTAATTAGAAATGTAAATATTCAGAAAATGTTCTCAAAATTTGGTTTTCTTTTGTGAGCAATTACAACTTCATTTATAGTACATGAAAGGGACTCTTCCCTACCCAACAATTTAATGTGCCTCAGGGAAGTTGTCTTTAGGAAGTCAAACAAAAAATAAGCCGCAGAGAGTTGTAACAAGGAAGAGTGAATAACAGTACATTTCAAACTCAAAATGTCCAAACCTGAGTTTTCCATGCTCTCCTCACCCCTTCTTCCAAATCTGGCTCTTGAATCCACCCACTGACTGGCCAGGGCACTTGAAGTCTCATAATGAGTTTCTCGGTTTATATACAATCAGGTTAATCATGACACCCTTTTTTCCTTTAATGTTACCTATTTCTATTTCCATAATTTAGATCCTCATCCTCTCGTACATAGATACTTCAGACAGATTCTTTTAGTCCAGTTTTATTGTCTGTCAATCAAATCTACCTCCTGCTTTTTAGAATCTTAATTTCATCATGTCATATCTTTACAACCTTCTGTGGCTCCCTATTTCCCAGCCCATTAAGTCTTAGTTCCCTGTATAGCTTTCAGGAATCTCCATCGTGTTTCCATGTATAACATCTCTGTTGCATGTATCACTTCTCCTGGGCTTAGAATCCTGTAGACTAGTAAGGTCAGGCATCTGCTTTTTCTATAAGCACATTATTCTTCTTCCTTCTGCTGTATCTGAGATCATTTTATTTCCCTGGTGTGACCATGGTTTCTTCAGGCGAACTTGTTTCTTAAATTTAAACGTCACTTCCTCGAGAAAGCATTTCCCAACTACACTTTGTACCTCCAATTCAGGTGAGACCTCCAAATTATATGTTCCCATTACACCCCGGGGTTTCCATTGCAACACTCTCCACACTTACGATGATTTGTCTCTTTCCCTCTGTGATCATGAACTCTTCTAATGGCATCAGCCTAATGCATCCACACTGTGCATCCTGGTAGCCCATAGTCCCTGGCACATAGCAGCTGCTTCAAAAACATCTTTTGGCTTATTATTAAATTGAAGGCAAGGACAATGTCTCCAGGTGTTTGTTTGTTTGTTTGTTTGTTTTGTAACTTTTAAAAGTCATAAAACCTGGGGCGCTTGGGTGGCTCAGTTGGTTAAGCATGGGCTCTTGATTTCGACTCAGGTCATGATCTCACAGTGGTGAGATCAAGCCCCGCAATGGGCTCCGTGTTGAGAGTGGAGCCTACTTAAGACTCTTTCTCTCCCTCTTCGCCTCCCCACTCTCAAAAAATAATACATATATAAAAACTTACCTTTAAAAATGGGAAAGTTATTAACGACAGTTGACTTTATTTTTCATGGAACTAGGAGGGTGGTGTTGAGTTTGCTTTGAGAAACAAGTTATCAATACTAATTTTTAAACGTCTCCTCAGTAGGGGCTTCTGGGTGGCTCAGTCAGTTAAGTGCCCTACTCTTGGTTTCATCTCTGGACATGGCCTCATGGCTTGTGAGTTTAAGCCCCACATCGCTCTCTGTGCTGACAGTGCAGAGCCTGCTTGGGATTCTGTCTCTTCTGCTCTCTCTGCCCCTTCCCTGTACACTCTCTCTCTCTCAAAATAAATAAACTGAAAAAACAGTTTATTATTCTCCTCAGTAAACCACAGTGAAAACTAAGACAGGAAACCCTGAGGGAATTTGACTCATCTGAGGTGGGCCTGAGCCTTCTCCAGCCTGGAAGGGTGAAGGCAGGGAGGTAGATACTGGTAGTTCCTCTCCCGTGTGGTTTACAGAAAAGGACTTGTTCTTCCTGTGATCCTTAGCTGAGCATAGAGTCTTAGGAAAAGAGCGAGAGCAGGGCGTGAGCACTGCAGGGAGAACTTGTGACATACCCAGTACCTGTAACTCCAATTTATAGATCCTTCTGGGCCTGGAACCCATCACTTAAAATAATGACATCAGGAGGAGGTGCACTCATTTGTGGCTGGAATCCTTCAGGCACCCCCCGTCCTGACCTTAACTTTCCTTCCAAGTACTCATCCTAACAGCACACCTGGATGCAAGACGAGCCACCTTCTCAATTCTGGAGCTCCCTTGTGCAAAATCTGAGTTTCTGTGTCTTTTTTCTTAAAATGATTTGTAGCCTGTCATCCCTCCTACAGTCCTTCTTTTAACTCTGATCTCTGAGATCTCACTCTTGGGTTTTTGTTTTACAACTGCCTGACTTAAACCATATGTATGTGCACGGGGAGAGTGGCTCCCCAGGTCTTTCTGATGCCTATCTAGCCTCTCATTCTCTTTGATCTTCCTAAATTCCCGAGCAGAAGTTCTTAACATGAGGGTCCACAATCAGAGGATTCAACCTCAGTAACAAAACCTATGCTTTGGTAGCTGCTGTGAAACAGGGCCATTCATTCATTGGTTCAACAAATAAAGAGTGTCTACTATGTGCTATGAATTATTCTTGGTGAGAAAACTGAGGCAATAACTTATCCGGGTTCTCACGGCTCAGAGGTAATGGCTCTAGGGGCTGGAGCCGTTTCTCTAAGAGACCTTTTAAAATTATTTGAGGGATACAGTGGAAGTCTGAAGTCAACCAAGCCCCCAAAGCCCAGTACATGAGAATGACCATTCGACAAAATACTTTTTGTTCCTGGTCAGGCAAGGCATGTGTGATACAACTCTGAATAGTGCACGGTCCTTCCCTCAAAGTTCAGGGTGTTGGGGAATTGTGGCTCCTTTCTGAAAAAGGAGAACTGATGTAGGACAGTGGGATGACAGAAGTTCTTCCTGATCAAAACTTGAGGCGTAGGCGGGAGGCAGAACAAGGTGAGATGTGGGGTTGGTGAGCCTCTGTGACCTGTGTGAAAATTGCAGACATGTCACCTAGTGCCCATGGACTCTGATCACTTATCAGCTCTCTCTCATTTATTTCCACCTCCTCCTGTAGGTTTCATCCTTCCTTACAGAATAACAGGTCCTACAAGCATAACAGCAGCTGATTGAATCGGCAACAGTATTTTTAGCCAAGCTTTGTTAAAGATTCAACACAAAGCCAAACTGTGTTAGTCATAACATATGAGCAAAACTGCAGACTCCCTCCTCATTCATTTTAATCAAATGTATTTACATATATTTACAGCTGTCTCTGTTTCCTCAGAAATGATCTTTTCTGCAGCTTAGTCTTGAAGCCTCAGTTCAATGTCTATGTGTTCAAATAAGCTTTAGCTCTTATTTACTTATAAACACCTATAATGGGCTTTCCTCCTTTTCTTCGTCTGTCTACTCGTCCTCTTCTTCCTTCTCTCTCTTGACATGAACATATCCCATTTGTATATTTCTTCCTGTTGTTTCCAGAAGGTTCAAAATGTTGTATACTTATGTATCGGCTAGATTTCCTGTAGACCCATCCATAAAAATATTTTGGAATAATCACCAGTTTCTTTAACAGCCACTAGCCAAGAGTCATCTGAGAGGTCTGGTGATTTGAAAATCAGACAATTGGGATCTGTTCTGTGCAATACGGTGGCCCCAGCCACATTGAGCTATTGAGCACTTCATGTGAAATGATGTGTTTAGATATATTGGATTATTTAAAATTAATTTTACCTGTTTTTTTTCTTTTTAATGTGGCTGCCAAAATTTTTAAATTATATAAATGGCTGATACTATATTTCATCACCTACACAGACTAGTCTAAGATGGAAAATGATGACCTACACAGACCAGTTTCTCTATCATTTTGCATAGCAACACAAGAGAGTCCCAAACTGAGAGAGCGCAGGGCATTAACACTGCAGTGAGAATTTATGACAGTTTCATTTCTTATTAACTTGGTGATCTTAGGCATGTTACTTATCTAATCTCAGACTTAGTTTCTTCCTTTGTAAAATGAAGATAATTATAATTCTTATCTTTAACAGTTGTTGTAAGGATGAAATGAGATGATGCCTGTATATTAATTAGTTTTGCATGGAATCTAGCTCAAGATAAATGCTAATTAAGGAAAAAATATTATTACATGAGTTATTAAGTTCTGAGATAAGAGTCTTCCTTGTATAAACCAACTGGTTTTAATAAAACAATGGAAACTCAGCAACATCACTGTTCTGTTTAGACTGGGCTACACCATGAGGTCCTTATGATCAGATATTCATCTTAGATCCATTTCAGGGGCTACCTTTGAAAGATTTTCTTTACCTATGAGTTTTGTTTCTTTTACCTTCTATCTCTTATCTTTGTGATTTTTAAAAAATAAATACAAATTATAAAACTGAGTTATGGTTAGCCATGTCTCTTAAGGACATTCAATTAAAAACTGATATCTTACTTTCTTTAAGTGATTTGAACATTGATTTGAATATTATGAATTTCCTCTGAAAGTACAAATATAGTGTAGTCATAACATTCTTATAAAGTAAGCAGCAAATATTCAATAGCTCTGTGTGACTGTATGTGTATAATGTATTACACAGTGAATAAACACACGAGGGTACCCAACAGCATTGCACAATATGGGACTCCTTATGAGTCCAGATATATTTTCAGTTTCAAGGGTTTTAAGATTTCCAGGATATCCTCCTCCCTGCCTCCCACCTATCCACTCAGTTTCTTTTGGCCATCTTTAGATGATACGTGTTTTAAGTAAGTGAAACAGGGAAAGAGTACAAGTAATTATCCCTTTTTATACAAGAATTGAATGGGTTAACCTGCTTTCCAGTTACAGTAGAATTTTTTAGGCTCAAACAAATGGTTGTCATAAGATAACATGTTTGGTAAGCATAACTATATTTTACACTATAAATAATTTAGCACACACATACACACACATGCACATTTAACATGAATTGGCATATTTCTCTAACACTAATCTTACGTGGTCTACTTCCTTGGCTGGGTTCTTTCTTATCTTTTCTCATCACCAGAAATGATCTTATCTAAAAAGGTTTAGAACAAAGCCCTATGCTACCTCAAGTCTTCCCAGCTGAGCATTTTGCAGCCAGTGTGTTCTTTTTTTACTATAAGAACTGTAGGCAGAAAGAGGCCTCTAAAATCATTCTAAATTTAAATGGACAGTCAACACTCTGACAGATATTTTTTAATGGTCTTTCAGCTGATCAGTGTAACACACTGAAATCTCATTAACATGTTGTCACTGCTTGCTGTATGGTTGTGTCTGGTGGCTTGCAAATGAACTGGGAATACTGAAACTTCAAATTTAATTCCCTTCCAACACTGTTTCCTAAGAGGGTTTATAATAGTTTTGGCAGTTACTATAACCAAAAAGAAACCGTCTGAGGCTCTTTAGAATCATCACATCCAGCAAATTTCACATGCCCTGGGATTGAATTAAGAGCCTTTACCATTTTCCAGGGCACTTGGGTGCAGAGTATTTTGCAGAAGAGTGAAATCTGAAGAGGCAAAGCCTTGACATTTGACAAACAAGCAGCTTCATCTGGCAAGATGACATTAGTCTGTTGCTCCTTTCAGTCACTATTTCTTTGTCATGCTGGAAACGTCAGCAGGGGGCCAAGAACTGGGTCACGAAGTGACCAGAGAATTGGGGCTTGTGTGGTATCAGCAGAGACAGTAGCAGCAGCTACATAATTGTTGCCATTTCCTGGTGATACTTTCAACAGTCTATCTTCTTAGATGCCATCCAGCAGAAGAGTGGGGCATAGTGGCCTCTAAAGTGGACTATCAAACATGCCATCTCCAACCCCCAAAATGAGAGAAAGACATCCAGATGGTGAAAGGATATAACTAGCTGTGGAGTAGATATGGTGGCAAAGATTGGTCAACTGGCTCAACAGAGCCAAATGGCAAAAGGCAGTGCCGCAGGCAGGAGGTGCGTTCCAGAGCCTGGCTCAGTTTGGTGAACAGCAGGCTGACAATGAACTCAAGGAGGTGGAATAGAGCCACAGTGGAGGGCACCAGGCAGACTAATTGCTGAGTCAATGAAACTGCCACCTGTGACCTGGGCCTTTTGCCTGCCAGGGTCATGCTACCCTGAAGAGCACAGAAACCTGGGAGGACAAAAAGCCTGAACTAGGAAGATTTCAAAAGCACCATCTTGAGAGAATGGGGAGAAGGGAGCAAATATTGAAGGAATGATGAAGGATGCAGCCCATAGCAGATACGTGCTTACTTGCAGACAGACGATACATGTTGAAAGTATGCAAATGGCTATGACCTCTAACGACAGAGCTAAGCAAACAGACTCTCCAAATGTTTAACTCTTCACCAGTCTCCTAGTCAAATCTCTCCTTTCTGCTACATTCTAGAAACATGCACTTGCTTGGGCAGTTTTTAGGATTTAGCAGTATAAACCCTCCCATCCCTTAACTTCCCTTGCCTGGTTTGATTTCAGTTTATTTCTACATTTTCCATTTTTGCTTTTTCATACATTTTTTTGGCCACCAACCTAGTTCATCTAATTGAACTCCACATATGGCCTGTTACCTCTCCTTGGAATTTGACACCCTAGATTCTAGCTTCAGCTTGGCTGTTGGGATCCAGAGCATACTCATCCTTCCTTTCTCCACTCATTCTTACTCATTCTTTCTTTCTCTATAGATAATGCTTTCTTATAGTAGGAGTTCATTACAGTTATTCATTTAAGTTTGGGGAAATTTTCTTTAATAACTGTAAACATCATTGTGAGGAAACTCAGCTGCATTTTGTTTTATTTTGTCTGCTTAGTTCAAAAAAAGCTAATGGCTCTAAAAAATTGGTTTTGCCCATGCTTGGTGAATCCACTAGTCTGAAAATTCCATAAAATCGTGAACATAGTATGTTTGTTCATCACTATATTTCTGTACCTACTGAAAAAAAAAATGTGTCGAATGAATATCTTGGGATCAGTATGCCCATATGAGGGTAGGCTTATCTTAAACAAATATTTGAGAACCATAGGCCATGACATAAAGGTATGATATGGTCTTAAAAGAATTTAATTCTAAATGCATGAAGCTGAACCATTTAGAGCAGAGAAACCAGGATGTCCTCTTTGCCATGGGCATTTGACTTTGGACTTGGCACCTGCTACTGATGCCTTAGCAAAGGACACTCAAGGTTATTTACTCTCAACATGCAACCTTCTTCAGTGAGCAGAACAACTGATTTTGCCATACTTTGGATGACATTACTGTACATTCATTTTTCAATTCTCTGGTGATAGCCACATCAAATAGCATTCTCCCTGTTGTTTTCTTTGAAATATTAATACCTGAACAGATGATACAAACACAATGATCACTGAAAATTCCATCAGCGCTTCTTAAACTGGTGTCCATGGGTGGTCTCTAAAGGTCCTATAAACACTTGAATATTGTCTACAAAATATTGAAAGTATGTGCATTACATTTTCTGGAGAGAAAGATTTATGGTGTTAAAATATTCCCTGTATTTATGGGTTTGTTTCTGCTTTTGTTTGTTTGTTTGTTTTGTTTTTTAGATTCCACACATGAGTAAAATCACACAGTGGTTGCCAGAAGGGAGGGAGGTGGGGGGATGGGCAAAATGGATGAAGAGGAGTGGGAAGTAAAGGTACAGCATAGGGAATATAGTGAATGGTGTTGTAATAGCGTTGTGTGGTGACAGGTGGTAGCTACCCTTGTGATGAGCACAGCAGAACATATAGACTTGTGTGTCGTAGACTCTGGGTCTAGAGTTCTCTCTTGTCCAGTAAGAGAGCAGGACACAAGATTGAAAATGCGAGAGGGGCTAATGTCCGGGAGGAGACAAGAGCCCTGAGTAAGGGTCGTTGCTCCATTTTTATTAGGATCAGAAGGCTTACAAGCGTGATGGATGTTCACAAAGAGACAATGAAATCTTGAACATTAACTCATGGGCGTGGGGGAATGGGGGTTTTGAAGATATGCGATGTTGGAGGTTTGGGTCAATACAAAACAAAATGCCAGTGCTGGGTGGAAGGTTGTTTACAGCAGACATGAGGCCTCCTCTCTGTTCCTGAACTGGCCTAGGAGACAAGAAAGACAGAGCTTGCTACCTCAGGGTCAGCAATGCCCCTTTCTTTGGCTAATTAGCTCCCCTCTGGGCACCTTCACCCTGCTGTGGTCTGTAGCCCTGTTTACCTGTTTACCTATGTGGTCCTTCATTCCTGTGAAAGCAGCTTTCTGCCATGGCACTAAGTTGGGGGGGAATTTCTGTCCTGAATACCTAATCTTGTTTACCTCATCTTGGATGTTTTCAGCCTGAGATTTCCTATTCCTATACCTTTGTCTTATACTGGGGGCCTTTGCCCCATGTACCTAATCTTATTTACCTAATCTTGTTTACCCAAACTTGGGTGTGTACATCCTGTGGCTTTCAAATTCCTTCTGCCTTGTTAGCCCATCGGTGCAAGCTCAGGGAATTCCTAAGCTTATTCCCCACACTTATGGAACCACTATGTTGTACCTGAGACTAATGCGACATTGTGTGTCAACTATACTTCAGTAAAAAAAAAGATCCCCGAAGGAATTTGTGACCCCCAAATAGGTTAAGCATTATTTTTCAACACAAACTAGTAAGTTGTAGTCTTGGTTATTAACTACTTATTAGATGGATGCTGTGATTTGTAAGTACTTCTGGTATGTCCCACATCTCTGACATATTGCTAGGTATAATGAGAGATGCTAAGACTTGCAAATCAGTTTGTTGTAAATTTGATTCATAAACTGATTTCCTTTGGATTTAATCTCCTTCAGGTTAGCTGGCAATTAAATTTCTCATCTATGAAACAGAAACATAGTTATCTTGTCCAGAACCAACTAATCACAAATCCTCCCCACCACCTTCTAGAGATGTGGGGTCATTGCCAAGCCATAGTCCTGGATTCCTGCATATGAGCTGTTCTTTACATATTCTGATGCTGGTAACAATGGTTTAGCTGTTTAGCTATTTCTTTGAATTAAATAAGATTTACCAATAACTATCCACCATCTCTTCTAGTCACTTATGGATCATGAACATCCAAGAGCAAGTTGCCTAACCGGGTTTATAAGTAAGGTCAATGGCCATGACCTAGAGGGAGACCAACCAACCCACATAAAATTAAATCTATAGGTTTAATATTCTACAGACATTAAGATAACTGGGTCTTTGATACCTCTGTAGGGCTGCTATACCTCTGTGGGGGATTTTATGTAGTTATACATTTGACCTTCAGTAAAATTGCTAATTTTCTAATTATCATACCTAGGGACCTGATTCTTTTCCTTTTTCTCTATTGTTGAATTATATTTTCATCATTACTCAGTAACAGTGCATTTATTCCAGTGCAATAGCTATACCACAACAAAGAAACATTTGCAAGTGTTACCAGCTATAGGCAGGAAATACATTTCTCTTATTTTTTCATGCTAAGGAAAGGACTACAAAGAAAGATTCTATGATAATTTCAACAACTTCCCAGCTTGAAGTTTAACCCACTAATATTCAAACCTTAATTTTTCATTCTCTTCTTCTTTCTTGTCACTCTATTCTCTCTTCTTTAGAAGGCCCAAACAACAATTCTTAACTATAAGCTAATATAAAAGAATTTCATTTTCCTGTTACCTTCTTTAGGAACACTATCATCATCTTGTCATCTGATTAAAGTTATGGATTTTTTTCATGTAAGCTTTCTTTGCTGCGAAAAAAAATAAAAATAAAAGAACTGACTTGTCACAGACTATCTCTTCCCATGAAATCTCTGGTTTCAGTAATTTTCAGCAAAAAATTGGGTAAAATAAATAATATGAATGAGTAAGGAGGCATCTTGTTTACATTTCTAGTGATATAAAAGGAGACTAGTAAAGAAGTCAGGACTTTTTATGCTCAGCCAACAATTTCCTTTGAAAACTATTTTTGAATTGAGAGAAACTTAAGGATTTTGTGGACTGCCTTTCACATAAAATATTGAATCAAGATCCTAAGTTAGTTCACCTTGCACCCCCTGGTGGGTCAGGAGATTGGAGAAACACATGCTAATTAATACCATTTTGTTGATTTTAAAAAAAAGTCTATAAATATTTCTGAAAACGTCACTGTGGCTGGTAAAAAGCTAAAGTCCCCAAACCTCTTTGTAACTTGGTAAAAAAAAGTCAAATCTTTAACATTTACCAAGTTAAAAACATTTAACTCTAGAAAAAGAGTCCATGTTTCTGTTTTTTTGAATACATTTTCTTGAGGAGAATTTTTGCCTAAATATCAGTGAAGTTTCAGTCTCTCATGGAGTAAAATCTCCAGGAAAAATAATCATTGTGTCTTGGAGCAGACTGACTGGCTATAATTTTTAGCTGGAAGCAGAGTGATATGGCAGAAAAGTATGGGCTTTGGACCTGAAAGTCTCAATTCAATTTCCAATTTTACTTCATAGTAGTTACATGACCTTGGATAAGTTCCTTATCCCTCTTTAACCTCAATTTTTCAGCAAAACAATTTGAACCATAAAATAAACCTCCTTAGATCGTTTTTAATGATGAAAGATACCACATATAAATTGTTTTCTATAACATGAAACTCTGTTATGTGCAGGATTATATCCTCCCCAAATTCAAATGTTGAAGCCTTAATCCCCACTGACTCGGAATGTGACTGTATTTGAGACAGAGCCTCTAAAAGAGGCAATTCAGGTAAAATGAAGTCATTTGGGTGGGCTCAAATCAATACGACTGGTGTCCTAGAAGAAGAGGAGATTATGACACAGACATGGGTATGCACCGAGGAAAGACCATGTGAGGGTACAGCCAGAAGTTGTCCATGTGCAAAAAAAGGAGAGAGGCCTCAGAAGAAACCAAGCCTTCAGACAACTTGATCTTGGGACTTTAGTCTCCAGAACTGTGAGAAAATAAAATCTGTTGTTTAAGCCACCCAGTGTGTGATATTTTTTATAGCAGTCCTAGCAAACTAGTTCAGGGTCATAATGGACTCTTGACAGATGCAAGTTACTGCTGTTAGCTTTTCCACTAAGGTACCAGATATAAGTGTCTAAGCTGGATGAACAGAGCTGGTTCACAGTTAATGTTGGGTGATCGTCCACTAAATGAATTAAAGGGCATGCATCGCAAAGTATGAATGCAGAAAATGTTCCCAGCCAGCATACCACAGTGCTAGAAATTCCCAGCTCATTCAAGTTAGAACACTGAAGAGTCCTTTTAAGGTATACATTAAGCCATTATCATCCATTAACGTTTTCAGACAAATAATTTAGAAGATTATCTCCAGTCTTAGAGAAATGGATCTTGAGAGCATAATATCCACAGAAAGTTCATTTTCAAAGGGGAGAGGGAGAAGGAAAGCTTGAGGACACAGGTCACAGTGGGTGAGGAAACTGCTCCATAGAGCTGTCAAAGAAATAACAAAGAGACAGTGAGTTCAGAAGAGACACTCAAACCAAATTAAGGTGCTGATAAAGGGATTCTGAAAACAAATTTTCTCAAACCATAGTTTGCTTATGAAGAAGAATTGTTTATTCCTAGGAGACAGCATCAGTGTGTGTGTGTGTGTGTGTGTGTGTGTGTGTGTTCTCACCCAAATTTCTGCTGCAGAATCAGAACAGTCACACAGGACCATGAATTTAAAGTTGCATTCAGATGTCAAAGGTTAAATGGCATTGCAGCATGGTTACCATTGAGACACACATGATGAGAAGAAAGATAAGTTTGTAGGAGGTTAAGAAGAGAGTTGAAGAAGGGAGTGAGGAAATAAAATGGAAATATGAAGGCATATGAAGACCAGCCACAAGATAATAGAGACAAAGGAAATCCTAAGCACAGAAGACATATAGACTCAGAAAACTCAAAATATTTCTTTTAAAGGCCTGTTATCACTGTTATTCATTTCTTCACCATATTTAACACAAATCCCAATCAGTGCAATTTAAGATCATCTCACCCTGGAGAATACTAGTTAGTGATTTTCCCTCTCTTAGTAAGTCTTCATGAGCTCTAACCACCCTTTGACTTGGAGGAAACCGAAACAAAATGAAATGAAGAAAAATAGAAAGAAATTAAAGGGGATGAATCAAGTGATCCTACTGAAAGCAGACAACTTGTATTTGACTGTAAGTCAACACCAACGCCAACCAGTGAGTTTGGTTGGCTTGTCAAGAAATACCTAAATCTAAAATTTCAAACTAGAAGGGAACTTAGAGAAACATCTGTCCTCATTTATAATGTTTTTTTTTAATTTATTCTTGAGAGGGAGAGAGACAGAGAATGAGCGAGGGAGAGGCAGAGAGAGAGGGAGACACAGAATCCGAAGCAGGCTCCAGGCTCTGAGCTGTCAGCAGAGTCTGATGCAGGGCTTGAACCCACAAGCGGTGAGATCATGACCTGAGCTGAAGTTGGACGCTTAACCGACTGAGCCACCCAGGCACCCCCAAAATGGTTACTTGTTTAAGTTTGAGACAGAGAGAGAGCAGGGGAGGGGCAAAGAGAGAGGGAAACACAGAACCCGAAGAAGGCTCCAGGATCTGAGCTGTCAGCACAGAGCCAGACGCGGGGCTCGAACTCATGGACCGCGAGATCATGACCTGAGCTGAAGTTGGACGCTCAACCGACTGAGCCACTCAGGTGCCCCTATGTCCTTGTTTATAAAATGATGGGGTTGGACTACATGAATGTAATGTCCATTCCAGCCATATTATTTTTGTGATTTGACGACACAGAAACTTTCTTTTATTTCTTCTGCTTATATGGTGTTAGTAAAGATTTCAATGGACAAGTAAGGATAAAATTAAATGACATGAAGCTTATAATTATAAATTATCAAAAGGACACAATGTTAAATCAGATCATTTCCCAGTAAATTCAGTGTGGTCCATTTGGCTTTTACTTTTCATATGATCAGCCCAGAGTTTAGGTGTGAAGTCATTTCTTGGACAAGGACTCCTTTTAAGTTTCGTTCATCAAATCTGAGTTTCATTTAAAATTTTCTCTTTGTTGCCCATATTTGGACAGTTCCAAGATACTCACCAACAACACCTTCTTTATCTAGTGCAGACTATGGAACCAAAGATGCCAGAAAGTGAATAACTATGATTCTGCTGACAGAACTTTCCATACCAGTAAAAGATCTAAGATACCATTTTGTAAACTGGTGATAAAAATAAATTCTCAACAATAGCTTATACATGACTGCAAAATGCTTATAACAAAACATATCTCGAACACAATAGCTTGCTTAAAAAAATTTTTTTAGGGGGTGCCTGGGTGGCTCAGTTGGTTGAGCATCCAACTTCCCTCAGGTCCTGATCTTGCGGTTCATGAGTTCAAGCTCTGCGTTGGACTCCGTGCTGATAATGTGGAGCCTGGAGCCTGCTTTGATTCTGTGTCTGCCTCTCTTTCTGCCCCTCCACCACTCGCTCTCTGTCTCTCTCTCTCTCTCTCTCTCTCTTTCTATCTCACTCTCTCTCAAAAGTAAACATTAAAAATTAAAAAAAAAATATTTTGTTAAAAAAAACCTGCTTCAGATCATAGGGTTAGCGAAATAAAAACAGAACCAACACATGAACCTGTAAAGTCAATAATGAGTAAAATTCCAGTTCTCCTTGAGTTTTGTTAGAAATTAAAATAGAAGGACTGGTGGCTTTAAATTATTGCTTCAGATGACACCAAAAACGAAGATTCATTTCAATCAAGCCTAGTTTGCAAGTTTTTTGAGAGCAAGAACCATTTCCTGTTTATCTTTGTACCTTCGATGGCATTTCACATAATCTGTAACAGGCATTTTATATACATAAGTTGAATACATAAAACAAAGAGTTACTTTTGTAAACTGAGACAGATTAGAAGCATTAGAAATTTATCTAGCTAGATCTGATTTATAAAGCATAATTTTCCTCAGGGTATTCTCTTCTTATACTGGTCAGGAACAGGAATAGCAGAACAGGATGAACCAAAATGGACTTGAACAAAGGATAAATGTAATTCAGATAGCATTAAAAGCTTAGAATGTTGAGCTTTTTTATATAGGAAGTATGCTATGAAGTATAAAATAGTTCAGGTAAACAACAAGAGTCAAATGCATGCAGATGGGAAACTCATTTGATTTGTTATTACATATTTGCATATGAGATTATGCAATCACAGGTGATACATCCACAAATAGCTAGTAAAGCTTAACTTAAAGGGAGATTACTTATGTCCTTTTTATGAATGGATTGCTTTGCCTGGACTTCCCACTTCATGCTTTGGAGCTTGTGAAGATTGAATATAAACATACAGCTTTGAAGGCTATCATTTGCTAGCCCAGTTTTAGGAAGGAAGTATTCAGGGGAAATCATAAGTCTTTCAAAGACATTGCAGGCCAGATACAGATCGAATTATGATTGGTTTCTTGCTACCGCAACCTTGGTGTGACATATGAATTTGAAAGATGGTATTGTTCCTTACTACCATCCTCCATGAGAGGAAAAGGCTCAACAAAACAGATGCCAATTATTTTCCAGGGCCCCTGGGGTTTCCAATCTATGATGCCGAAGGGAAATCTACATATTTTACTCTGCTGATATGTTTAGTAATCACCACATTCCCAACATGCACGTGGTATGGTCTGCGTTTGTAACAATCCTCCTGGACAATTGAAACCAGCAATCTAGTTTTAAAAAACCCTGCCACTCGATCGATCAAGCTAAATAATGAGGATTCACTTGCTTGAGTAATCTAAGCAGGACATTTAAATCAGGTACATTATGCACAGTTTCCCTCCCTGCTGACTGGCAAGTGCACTTGGAAGAACAGACAGATCTTGCTGCTCCTGATAAGGTCAGAGAAGCTTAGCTAGAACGTAGTGATGCTTAAAGCTCATTGGTTTTGCCTCTGGAGCACAAGGCTGTTACTATGACTACAAAGCTGCGGTTGCTATGGCATCCACAGGCTTTTCCAATGTCAAGGCTTCCGGGTGGCCCAGCACAAAAGCTATTACTTTATGTTGTTTTCAAGAAGTCTTTGAATAGTAGTGCAGAGTCAAAATAATTCCAGGTAAACAAGGTTTCCCCTACTTTTCCATGTAAACAGAAGACTGGTCTTCAAAGTAGGAGTAAATGATGAGAAACAAATCTATTTCTCCCAATGAGCCCAACAGAGAAATAAATTAGAATTGAAAGGAGGGAAAAAATGCATACAACCAGTACTAAAGTACTGCTTTACTTCCCACTGTCTAAACGTAGATTTAAAATGTATGGAGAATTTTTAAATAATCTCACACAAATCTGTAAATCATTTAGATTGGCAAGCCACATTAGCCAACTCAGTGTTTGGTAAGAAAGATCAGCAGTGTTACAAAGCAGGAAAACAGAGAGACACAGATTGCACCACGATGGGAAACTCATTTACAGTCTTGACTCTAGAGTAGCAAGTATCAATTCTTTTTTATTTGTTTGCTCATTTCAGCTTTGTTGAGGTATGATGGACAAATAATCATTGCCAAATGTTAATGACAAATATATAAATCATATGTACATATTGAAGGTATGCAATGTGATGTTTTGATATATGTTACACTGATAAATGATGCCTCTAAACAAGCTAATTAATCTCTCCGGCAGCTTATATATTTACCTTGTGTGTATGTGTAGGTGGTAAGAGCGTTTATGATCCACTCTCTTAGCAAAGGTCAAGTGTACAATACATTATTATTAATTATAGTCACCACACTGTATACTAGATTCCAGAATGTATTAATCTTATAACTAAAATTTATTTTTTCACGGACACTTTTCCTGACACCCATACCAGATTGCTTCTCTATGTTATATACTCCTAGAATGTTCTGTCCTTCATAGAACTCAACACTCCTGTAACAAATGTCACTCTTTCTTTCTAGACTCTACAAGGGCAACCATGTTACAGCTCCATCACCCAACATAATGCCCATAACAGTGCTCAATAAATAATGCTAACTGGCTTAAAAGAAAATGGAAAGCTCGCTGGGAAAGGCATAAGTTATCCAGTTTGCTTCAAATACAAAGTTCATAAGACTGAAGCATTTATATATGATTCAGTAGACAAGGAAAGGCAACGTAGGATTCTGATCTAGGGTTCACAAGGTCAGTACGGAGTATATTCACATTACTTCCTACTTGGAACTGAGGGCAGTCCAGCCAGACAAACACGGTGTTTGTCTGTCTTATTCTATTACAATGTCAGCTTACCAGTCACAGCCATTGTTGCTTATAAACACAGACTTGATCATAAGAACATTTGGGATCCAGCACTTCTCAATAATGTGATTTACAAATTCAGCCAATGTTACCTGATAATACAGAGTTATAAAATTTTCACTCCTTTGGATGTCACCAATGTTTTACTGCCAACTAGCTCTAAGCAAGAAAGGCCAATTTAAAAATAGTGCCAGGAAATGTGCTAAAAAACATACAGCCCCTTTTGGGCACAGCTTTGATTTTGGATGCGGAGCAAAAGCAGAGAGAAAGCAACATTAGTGTCATTTCCCCTGTTTTTACTTAAAGAAAAAAAACCCAGCATTGTCTCACAAATGTCGACTGCTCTGAACATCAGAATCAGAGATGACAGTGTCCATGGGTGTGAAAGCAGAGGGAAGAAGGCTGTTTTTCCTAGTTTTGTAGTTCCTCTTCTTCTGTGAAGAATATAGTTCATTGGCAGTTGTCTCATCCCTGAACGTATCTTTCCTCATAAAATCTAGTCTCCTTGGGACTATGAGTCAGTGATTGTCTACTTGTGCCCACCAAGCCCAAACAGAGCTCCAGGCACTTGTATTCTGGGCATTGCTGGGTCTTCATTGTGTGTTAAGTATCTGGTTCTGTGCCGTAAACGCTCAATAAACAATGAGTAATGAGAACAATTAATACTATTTTGAGAGTTTTGTGAAACCAAATAAAAGATATATTAATTCTTAGCTAAATGTATTTGAAAGACTATAATCTAATTTGTGGTAATACTGGAATATTATAGTTAAGATGTGAGCTTTGGAATCTGGAAAGAAAACCTGGTTCTGCCATCTACTAGTTGTGTGACCTTGAACAAGTTATTATTGAGTAATTTCCCCCAATGTCATACACCTATAAGCACTTACTATGTGCCAGCTACTTTACCCTGAAGTATCCCCATTATTATTTTCTCCATTGTTCCATTAGGGATACTGAAGCAGGGAGGTTAAGTAACTCATCCAAGGTTACAGCTAATAAATTTTATAACCAGAGTTCTAATTCCAGGAATCTGGTTTCTAGACCTTGCTCTTACACTACAGTCTCTAAGCCTTAGTTACTTCTGTAAAGCAGTTACAGTGAGAGCTGCCTCGTAACATAGTTGAGATTTAAGTGATAAAATATATGTGAAATGTTTAGCACAGTGTCAGACCATAGTGTATTCTCATTAAATGCTCGCTATGATAATTAATAATCTATGAGGAGTTTTATAATCATAAAGAATATTAACTGCATACTCAATTATCAGTTAGTTACTCATGTATTATTTTTTTTTCCTTTTTGTATTGTCCATGATTTAATGTTAGTCTTATACTGGATTTCCTCTTCTAATGAGTATAACTCTGGGGGATTGTCCCTTTCTTGGGTTGATGTGTGTTTAAGAAATATTCATATTCATACAGTGTGGTGTTATACTGGTGTGTGTGGTTACATTGGTACAATGTGGTGTTACCCTAGGTACCAAGACTCAGCAGTGAGTATTTTCAGTGTGGTTGATGTACTTACTTTTTAACTATATTTTTAAGGTCCTTAGAGCAATGGTATGTATCTATACTTGTTAAGGGAACAGACAGACATTAATGAAAAGGGCAGATTTTTTTTTTAAATCAAAAGTTTTGTAGTATTCTGAAATAAAGTAAAGCATGTTTCTTTTTCAACTAAATACTTTTCAGCTCCATGCAAAAGCTTTTTATTCGTGCACAGAACATGGACCCTTTTAAACTCCAGTCCTTGTTGGTTATTTCTACTGTTAACTGACTGAAGATCACTGAAAAAGATACAAATAAAATACATCAATTAGTTTATGGGCACCCACCCCTCCTCTGCGGCATTCAGAATCTCTTAACATGCCATCGATCTGCCCCAAGCACTGGTTCTATCTGTGTTAATTTTCTTTCTCTGAAAAAAGGCTAGTGTAGTTTGGATGAGAGCCTGATTTTAGCAGTTGTGCAGGATGGACAATATGGGAAAATGGAAAAATCTCAGACATATGGTTCATTGCCTACGTAAGACATTTATTTAATTTTGAAGCTGCACAGGAGGCGAAGGTCCAAAGCTTCTGAAAAACAGAATGAAACCTCCTTCATTCTCACAAAACAGTGACCTCTGTAGGAGGATGCCTGAACTAAATAACCTGCAGAATACCAAGGCCAAAGAGTCAAAGACCACCAGAAGTCCGAGAGGCCCATATGCCGGGAATAGTGATGAACTAGAGCTTACCAAAACTATAAGCCCAGCCCTGACCTAGATCAATCCTGATTGGATCATGGTGATGTATGATCTACTTTTCTGTTTATAAGAGGAGAGGCTGGACTCCATTTGGGAAAGATAATATCGTCTGGAAACACTACATTTCTTTTGTACCCAATAAAATTAAGATACTTGATATGAGATGAAGCAAGACCATTTGGTTAGTAACCAATAGGGAAAAAGTAGACAACTGAAGCATACCTGACAGTGATTCAGAACTTGAGGTCAGCGGACATAAACTTTAAGATAACTATGATTAATATGTTAAAAAGAGTAAGAGATGGGGAAAAATACATGAAAAGATACAAGATGTTACAGAATTGAAATATATAAGAGAACCAAATGCACATTCTAGAATTAAAACATATCTTTAAAAATTTAGTGAATTCATTTAATAGTATAGTGGATACACTGAAATATTGAATTAACTGGATAATAGTTTTTTTTATGTTTGTTTATTTTTGAAAGAAAGAGAGACAGAGCATGAGCAGGGGAGGGGCAGAGAGAGAAGGAGACACAGAATCTGAAGCAGGCTCCAGGCTTTGAGCTGTCAGCACAGAGCCCGTTGTGGGGCTTGAATTCATGAATTGCGAGATCATGACCTGAGCCAAAGTCAGATACTTAACTGATCGAGCCACCCCTGTATAACAGTTTTTAAGTACCCAAGAAGCACACAAAATACAAAGAAGAGAAATGAACAAAAATGTAAAAATCATGGTGAACAAAAATTCCAACATTTATATAATTGGATTCAAAAAGGGAAAAAAGATATAGACTGAGTCAGAAGCAATTTTTGAACAGGTAATGGTAGAGAACTTTCCGTAACTGATGAAAGACTTCAAAGCATAGACTCAAGAATCTTAGAGAACCCCAAGCGCAAAAGTTCAAAGAAAATCATACAAACAAAGCACATCATAGTCAAACTGGCTGAAAATTAAAGACCCAGAGAAAATCTTTCAAGTAACAGAAACAAAAGACACTTAAACTTCTAAGAAACCACAATAATACTGACAGGTGACTTCCCATCAGAAATGATAAGACAGGACTGCTGAGTGACATAGTTAAAGTCCTGAAAGAAAATCCCTCCAAATTTGACTTCTATACCCAGAAAAAACATCCTTATCATGACTTCTTAGTTATTCTGCCATCAATAGACTGTCTAAACAAACAAAAACAACAAAAGGAGTTCTCTAGACAGAAGGGAAATGAGCCTAGATGAAAACAGAAATGTCAGTGGCAAGAAAGAACCCGAGGCAGAGTAAATATATAGGTAAATAGAAATTAAATTGACCGTACAAAGCACTATTATTATATTTC
This sequence comes from Panthera uncia, assembly GCF_023721935.1. Taxonomy (NCBI): domain Eukaryota; kingdom Metazoa; phylum Chordata; class Mammalia; order Carnivora; family Felidae; genus Panthera; species Panthera uncia. Next base: position 124,949,048 of record NW_026057577.1, on the reverse strand, counting down.
CATGGAGTTTAAATTATCTATTGCACTAAAATGCATGAAAATAACAACAAAAGGCAAGAAGATGGTAAGAAGATGTGAAGTATTCTAAGGTTGTGGACTTAGGAGAAAAATGGCAAAAGTAATACTTTACATCATTGTCAACAATGCATGAAATCAACTCTGAAATGGTGTTCCCTAAAGCTTAGTATAATGGCTTGGTATACCAGGCGTTAGCTTCCTTCAATATTACAAGTTCCATTACCAAACTGTCACTTTCTTGCAAGGATACATCCACTTCCATACCCTCAATTAATTTCCTTTGACCAAACTTAAGACCAGAGTAGACCTCAATCTCATTATTTCCTCTACCTTTGAGCAATTCACTTTCAACAAGTCAGGAATTTGTTGGGTTCATTATATTTTAGAAGAGCAAGTCTACCAGCTGGTGTCTAGACTTTTACCCTGTCACGTGTATAATAGTTTGCTTCTATGATACACACCGCTAAAATCTTTTTAATGGCCAGCCGGCTTGTAGTTACTATGCCGGTTAATTCTAACCTCAGAGTGATTCCTCTCACTCTGCAGATCTATTTCACTTATCTCTATTCTTCTGTCCTTCAATTTAATCTGTTTCTTTTGAATGAGGTGTAAGTTCCCTTCCAGGGACATGTTATCAACCCATACCATCAGGTCTTTGAGATAGTTATGAGCCTCCATTGATGTTTATTTGTTCATATTTATATTTTATTTTATTTATCATCTATACTTGGCTTATGGACTATTTTGTTCTCACTCATCTTTCCATCTGTTTTTCTACTATAAATTTCAATCTATTTCTTTCTCTCTCAATAGTAATATAGATAAAATACAGACTCTGGAGCTAGAGTGCCTTGCTTCCAAATCCCAGCTCCGCTGAGGGTCACACTGAGCTGTGAGGTGCTTCAGGGGCGTCCTTAGGAGTCAGCAGCATGGTGGAAGACATCAAGAACTACCAGACGGCCCCTTTTGACAGACGCTTCCCCAGCCACAATCAGACCAGGAACTGCTAACAAAACTCGCTGGACTTTCACCGCTGTGAGAAGGCAAAGACTGCGACAGGGGGTGATGTCTTTGGTGTGTGAATGGTACCTGTGTGTGTACAAGTCCCTCCGCCCCATATCTGGGTGTCAGTCTGGGACGACGACCAGACGGAAGGCATGCTTCCTGGGAAGATCTGAACTGGCCTCGCCCACCTCTCCACTGTCTCCATCCTTCTCCCAGTGTGGTGAAGGGGGATCTGGGTGCACTGTGATACCCACTCTGGGGTCCTGAATCACGGCTTAACTAATAATAAACACTCATTGGAAAGTGTAAAAAAACAATCCCAGCTCCAGTAACTACTAGGTAACCATGGACCTAGTGTTTTTCCTTACCCTTAACTTCTCTGCCTAAGTGTCCTCATCTTTAAAATGGCAATAAAGAGGATAGTGGTATTTGCTATTATTTGGAATTGAGGGGTTTAATCTGAATTAACATGAATGGGATTCTTTTTTTTTAATATTTATTTATTTTTGAGAGAGAGAGAGAGAGAGAGAGAGCTAACAGCTCTGAGCTATCAGCCCAGAGCCCTGCGAGGACTGGAACCCACCCACCGTGAGATCATGACCTGAGTTGAAGTTGGGCACTCAACCGACTGAGCCACCCAGGTGCTCCTGGAAATGGGATTCATAATCGTTTGTGCTGGACAAATGATAACACGTTAAATAAATCCTAGCTGCTTTTCTTTCTATTCCTTATTTGCTATCTTTTTTTTAAATTTTTGTTGTCCTGGCTTATTGTTTCACGCAATGATTTTTCTTTATTTCCTTCATATTTAAGTTTAAAAATATTTCTATTCTGGCTAATTTTAACAACAGCAACAACAACAACAACAAAATCTTTCTTTTTATTTTTAAAAGTTTTTAAAGTTTATTTATTTTGAGAGAGAGACAGAAGGAGGAGAGGAGGGGCCGAGAGAGGGAGAGAGAGAATCCCACTAGGGGCTCAAACTCACAAACTGTGAGATCATGACCTGAGCCGAAACCAAGAGTCAGACACTTAGCTGAATGTGCCACCCAGGTGCCCCGCAATAGAATCTTCCTTGTACTGATCTCAACAGTCCTGTCTCCATGCATGCCTTTCACTAGCTCTGCCGCTCAAGGCTTCAGAAAACAGCACGGTTGCAGTTTCCACATATAAACCCTTCTAAAGACAACTGTGTTATCCCCTGCGAGTGGTCTCATCTTTAAACTAAACGTCTTCATTTCCCCTCTCTGTTCTTGTGAGAAATATGTTATCTGCTCTAGCACTGTCTTTGCTAGCAGGAAAAGGAAATTGGGTCTGCAGTGCTCATCATTTGAGGACAATACGCATGGCACAAATGCACATATTTTGCAGTGGAATGCAGAAGACCTGCTATGTCTTTTGTGTTCTTGGTTTAAGAAACTGCCGTGTCGGATCCACAAGCTATCACCCCGGCCGTACACAAGCAGCCTAGCCCCAAAGAGCTCAAAACTAAACACTGGTTATATTGTAATACGTGGCAGAAAGAATAGTGGGAGGTTTGAAGCTTGGCCAGCCCTGGTTAGCCAAGGATTAGCCTACACCTTACCCAGCATGTAGTAAGCAGGAGAGCAGAGAAGGGCAAAGCTGGAAAGGGAGGGATCGTGTGGGCCAGAACAAAGAAAGAAAAGGAAAGGAGACCAGACAGGCAAAGCATGTTATTTTCCCCCATGAGCCAGGAACCATCCGTACTACGCATAGCTACACTGAAAATACAGTGTGAGGGACTGATTTGATGACTACTTCAAAAACTATGTTTTAAATGTTTGGGGTGTACAAGTGAAAGCACTCTCGCAAAACACTCGTGCCCCTCACTGTTTAATCTGTCTGTAGGGTTTTGATACCTTTTTTTTTGTTTCCCTCACCAACACAGTTTCTTAGAAGAGGCCTTTGATGTTAAGGAGGTCTTTCTATGCGACTCTTGAGAGTATTTTTTTTCCTTTTTTTTTTTTCTTTCCTGAGAAACAGGAAGTTGTTACTTTCCCTGAAGTAAGCAAACCAGAATGCTAAGGGATTCTTGTTTTCAGTTCACAACTTCAACCCCCAGGTTGAAGTAACTCAATGAAGTAACTCCATTACTCTTTACCTTCTTCTGTACAAAGACAGTCATCTTAGCAAATGCCCCTCTGTTTCCTTCTTGTCCCCAGAAGTAACCTACTACTTACTTTAATCAGAGCTGGTGGCATAGGGACAGACTGAGTCTTGTTTTGACAAATAATTTAGGAATTATTCAACTGATTTCCCCGTATCAACCCACTAACTTTCAGTTGCAAAATCAGATAACTTCTGAACCATGATAACATAAAGCAATAGTTTCTACACACACATCCACATGCACACACATGCACACTCACAAATATTTTGTATGCTAGACAGTAGTTAAATATTCTTTTAAATTTTTTTTCTTTTTTTAATGTTTATTTTTTGAGAGAGGAAGAGAGAGAGACCAACTGCAAGGAGGGGCTGGGGGCAGAGAGAGAGAGAGAGAGAGAGAGAGAGAGAGACACTGTCAGCACAGAGCTGATTGTGGGGCTCGAACTCAAAAAATGCAAGATCACAACCGGAGCCGAAGGCAGGCTCAACCAACTGAACCACCCAGGTGTCCCGATATTCTTTCATCTTTATTACCCATGTGAGGTGGGGGCTTCATGGAGAGGCTTATTCCTATTCTTTATTCAAAATGTTTGAGCATGAAGCTAGCTGGGGAGAGAGTACATAGTAGCATCAGATTCTCAGAAGCGTCTTTGAAACTTTGTTAGACAGGATAAGCCAGCAAAGCTTAGAAATGAAACCTGGAATATCAGTGGCTTAGCATATCAAAGTCTTGTTTCTTGCTCATAAGTATACGCGAAATTCAGTTTGATTAGGGGGAGGAACACGAGGACCTCTCTGTTTCTCACACAGTTACTCAGGGTTCCAGGCTAATACAAGGGCCATCATCTCATTGCTACACCATATGGACTGGGGCCAACGTGGGAAAACCAGCATGGAGATTTCGCCTCTGCTCTTCTTTGCTTCTTCCCAGAAGGGACACACCTCACTTCCACTTATTTTAATCCATTGGCAACAACCAGTCTCGTGGCTTCTCTTAACTGTAATAGGGCTAGGAAGTGTAATATTTTTAACGTTTATTTATTTTTTGAGAGACAGAGAGAGAGACAGAGTGTGAGCAGGGGAGGGGCAGAGACAGGGGGTCACAGAGTCCAAAGCAGGCACCAGGCTCTGAGCTGTCAGTACAGAGCCCAACATGGGGATCAAACCCATGAACCGTGAGATCGTGACCTGAGCCGAAGTCAGACACTTAACCAACTGAGCCCCCAGGTGCCCTGGAAGTGTGATTTTTTATATGTGTAAGAGGAGAGGAAAGCAGATATTGGTTCTGCAAGAGAAATTTCTACTATGGACCCTAAAGGGTGTGGGGTTATACTAGATGTTTATCAAATAGTCTTACAGAAAATTAATGCCTCTGTTTGGTAGCAGGGACTCTGGAGGACAGAGGCAACATTACCTATATATGATTGAGAAATGACTATGTAAAGGATTTGAAACTTAATCAAAGAGCTTTTGGAGTTTTCTTTCCTAATAATATTTGGACCTGGAAATGAGAAGAGAGGACCAAATGTATTAAGTGCAGGACAAGAAGCACTAACAATTATGTCTTTGGTAACATAATTCCATTTAGGATGGCATAAAAGCTTTCAACAATTTACGGCATTTAAGTATTAAAAAAACCCTCATTTTTTAAAATGAAAAGCTTTAAATGACTTGAATTTTAAATCACAGTAGAAATGTGTCACTAGCATGTGGAACTATTTAAAATTATACTTATATCATTTTGGAATTAAAGCAGAGTGGAGTGCTCCAGGAGAAGGAATTTTCAGGTCCACACAACAGGGCATTTAGCCTTGTTTTGCCCAGGGTTCATTCTCCACACAACCCCCACAATTACCTGTCTTGCCATGTCTCTGAACTGCTCAAAACCTTTCAGCTCCCCCATCAAGCTCAGAATACAGTGAACATTTCCGAGCATATATTACAGAGTCCAAAGTCATGGAGCCCCTACCTGCTTCTTCAGTTTAAACCTCTACAATGACTTAGCTCCTGCTCCATTGTTTTGGAACCCCAAACTTCTTCACACAGTCTGTGATCTGTTGGCTTCAGATATTTTATACATATTCAGTAACCATGTGGAGGGAAATAGTTAGCAAAAACAATTAGAATATTCTTATTACAACCCTGGTGTCCGAGATAAACTTTGTTTAACAGCAATGTGTTTTCTTATTTTAAGTAGGAAGAAAGAGGCAAAATCATCCTTGAATTTTCAGAGGTACATTGGGATTTCACATTCCATTTTTCAAAAGCAGAAATACAGACTTATTGATACCAATAGTCAAAGCACTAGGTCTTTTGTAAGATCTTTTTTTTCAGTTTCAAATGTTATACAGGCTAATAATGACAAATGAAACCCAAAAGGATGTTAATAATAATAAAGTAGTATTATTACATGTAGTAATATTATACTAGTAAGATCATTAGGAATACTTTAATAATCCTTTCTCAACTCTTTCCACGTCTACCCCTTTAGGCAAGCAGTACAAAAAATCTGCCTTTCTATTATTTCCCAACTTTCTGGGTTCAAGTTACCAAAAGATGTAAATGTACCAATAAGGACTTTTTTTCTTTTTTCTTTCTTTCTTTCTTTTTTTAACAAGTGACAGAAAACCCAACCCAAACTCATTTGGATTAAAGAGCTGGTGTAGCTTCAGGTGTAGCTCAGGTAATATCTTCAGGATTCAGTTTCTCTGGGTCTCTCAGCTCCTTTGTGGGCAGGCTTCATCAAGGTGGCTGGTGGAGGCCACCTTCCCTCCGGTCCAAGTCCCGCAGGAAAGACCTGCCTCACCTGCTATCACCCAGCACTCCTGGAGTTCTCAGAAAAAAAAAGTGTTTAGCTACATTTGATGGGCTTCGATCGTACTGACTTTGTGTTCTTGAGCTCTCCATGTTTCCCCGAGATCATATACTCTACCCTGTATCGGGGGAGGGGCACCCACTGGAAGCATGGGGCCGGGATGGGAGCGTTAGATCCTTGCGTGAGGTTCAGGTGCTTTTGCTTAAGATGCAATTGATGAACGATGGGCACATACGTAATATAGGCGGTGGTTTTTCTACAGCTTTCCTCAAAGTCGGAAACTATAGCTCATTCTTGTTAATGGTTTAATAATTACATTTTATGGCATAGAATTATCATAATTTTTAAACCTACCAGTGAACATTCAGAATTCTTCTTATTTATATTCTATATACCACAAACAATGCTGCAATTAACCTTCTTATATACTGCAGCTTTTATTGTTATTTGCTACATTTTGAAAGTGGGTTTTCTTCATAAATGGCCATGCTACAGATATATGTGTACATATATTCTTTTTATAATTTGCTAAAAATTGCCAGATTTTTTTTTTCAAAAAGAGTATGACAATTCACACTCAGTATTTGAGTGTGCCCATTTCCCTACATATGCCCGAGGACTGGATATTTCTGTTCTTTTAATTTTTTTAGGCTTATTTCTTTTGAGAGAGAGAAAGAGTGTGGACACATGTGTGAACGCAAGTGGGGGAGAGGCAGAGAGCAAGGGAGAGAGAATCCCAAGCAGGTTCCGCACTGTCACCGTAGAGCCCAACGAGGGGCTCAGTCTCACAAACTGTGAGATCAGGACCTGAGCCAAAATCGAGAGTCTGACACTTAACTGACTGAGTCACCCATGCACCCCTGTTCTTTTAATTTTTGAGATGAAAATGCCATCTTATTTTTTTCAATGAAATTGATCATCTTTCCAAATATTTATTCAAATAGATTCACATATTTATTTAATTTTCTTTAATTCTCTATAGGCATGTGTGTGTGTGTATGTGTGTGTGTTAGTGCCTTTGTTTAACCAGTTTGTAAACACTCTTTTTATTATACAAAAATAAAATATCTGACTGATTTCTGTGTTGCGAGCATTTCCTTTTGACGCTTACTGTGAGACTTTCTCCCCATGGGAAAATTTAAACTTTCTGTTGTCAGGTGTAACTACCTTTACCTCACCTCCTGTCTGCAGATAGTGCCTGCTTCTCTGCTCCTTCACGCATACTCTGTCTACTTGCCTCTAAGCAGCCTCTGTGGCTGCATTTCCCTGCTTTTGCTGAAACTTCCAGTACTGCACGAACCCTCTTATCCATTTTCCTCTTTTCCAGTGGCACTAAATGCCCTCAAAACACCTCCACATAGCTACATACAGCCTACAGAGAGCCATCTCTGCCTCAGACTAGACGCCCAGTTCCAAGTCTGGCACCTCCCATTCTTTGCCATGTGGACAATCTACCTAGACCATGCTCAGCCGTGTCCAGGATTGTAACACCAGCACTTTTAGCATGTGTATGGTCATCACTTCTCTTTGGAAGCAGAGGTCGTATTTTACCCATTTCTGTCTATCCCTTGACCTCCCCTGTGTTTGTTGGTTAATTTTATGTGTTAACTTTACTGGATGCTGGGGTGCCAAGATATATGGCTAAACACGATTTCTGGGTGTGTCTAGGAGTATGTTTGTGGATGAGATTAACATTTCATGGGTAGATTGAATGAAGCAGATTGCTCTCACCAGTGTGGGTGGCATCATCTAATCCCCTAAGGGCTTGGGCAGAAGAAAGAGGCAAAGGAAGGTTGGATGTGCTCCCTGCCTGTTTGCGATGGGACTTTAGTCACCAGTCTTCGGACTGAGACATCCAGCACGAATGCTCCTGGGTCACCAGCAAGAACCCCCGCACACAATTACACACACGCACACATTCATGCATGCACTGTTCTAGGAACGGCTCCTACTGTTTCTGTTGCCTACCTCTCTCTCTACTGCCCCCAAATAGTGGAAAAACAAACACTTTGGGAGAAATATGAATTTGAAGTCTACGCTTTATAAGAATTTTTGTAAGTCATCATGTTTTACAGAGTCTTATTGCAATGTGCATGAAAGGTGTAAAGAGGAATCAAATCTGTGATACAAATTGCATTTTCAAATTGAGGTAAATATCCAGTTGCTCAAGGGCTGGTTTGGTTTGTGTCCAATTTATTTTCTTTCAGATACTCAGCTTATGAGCCCATGCATGTTGAGACTCTCCCACCGTAAGGGCAGCTCAGACTTGCTGTCTTTGACCAGGGTAACACAGCCTGCAAGTCTTTGTTCCCCAAGGGCAGGACATTGCATTACACTCATTATCCAGAAGCTGGAAGGCAAAGGTTAGAAACAAATGTATTTTGCAAGAAAGTTTCCAAGTCAAACTGTGTAAATTATCTACACACTTTGTTTAGGGAGAGAATGTATTTGGCCCTCACAAAACAAATTGCCTTTTTGCTTTTGACTCTTTGGTTTGTTTTTTATTTGTTTTGTTTATGTATGTGCCTGTTTAATTTTTGAGTAGCTATCAAATTCACATAGGTCAAAAATGTAAAAAACATACATTCAATGAAATAACTCTCTTCAATCTCAGAGCTCTAGCTACCCCACCCCCACCAAAAGTAAAGCAGGCAAGCATTATTGTTACTTTCCTGTGTATCCTTCTGGTGGCTTTTTTTTTTTTAAGTTTATTTATATTTTTAAGAGACAGAGACAGAGCATAAGTAGGGGAGGGGCAGAGACAGAAACAGACACAGAATCCAAAGCAGGCTCCAGGATCTGAGCTGTCAGCACAGCCCTACTCAGGGCTCAAACCCATGAACCATGAGATCGTGACCTGAGCTGAAGTCAGATGCTTAACCAACCAAGCCACCCAGGCACCCCATCCTTCTGGAGGCTTTTGATGCACATACAAACAAATGTAAACTTGTATTCTAATTCTATTTTTTGAGAGAAAAGGGGCTAGACTCAGGACGCCCACCATTGCCTGCTTGTCCAGAACCCAGCGTTAGCACTGAAGGTCCCATGTCCCAGGGAAACTTCTTATCCCTGGACAAAGCAGGATGGTTGGCCACTCCAGCTCTTCTCTACACCGTCTGGCACTCATATATTATGGAGATGATTTCGTATCTCTACCAAGATCTTTCTCATTCTTTTTTTTTAATAAATGCATAATTTTTTGGAAGTATCACTGTTCTAGTTCAGCCTTTCTCTGTAGATGGGTGTTTGAGGCTTTTGTTTTGTTTTCTCCGATAATGTGTCTACAGAAAGAATCATACAAACATCAAACAAGATAAAAATCACCTATGACCTCACCACTCAGAGGTGGTCGCCAAAAAAAAAAAAAAAAGGCAGGTATATATTTTTTTCAGTCTTTTTCCATGCATTTGTTTATCAGTCATTGGCTGACCAACACTATTCTATGAGGTAGTGATTCCGCAGTGAAAAAGTTCCCAGCTACATGATTGTATGCTATATTGCATGTGTTTGGGGGGGGGGGCATGGAGAACTATAAAAAATATTTAAACAGAAAGGCAAGGACAAGTTAGATGTTAACAAGTGCTGTGAAGATGAAATACGCTGTTGGCCCCTGGTGGTGGAGGTGAGGGGCAGACCTTTGCCTTCACTAGTGGGCTCAGGGACACACACACATACACACACACACACACACACACACACACAATTACTAATGCAAATGAAGTATGCTAGTGAATGTTTATTTAAAATGCAAAAGGAAAATACAGCAATAAATACCACAAGCATCACAAATCAGAAAAATTCACTTCATATTTTTTTTAACGTTTATTTATTTCTGAGACAGAGAGACAGAGCATGAGAGGGGGAGGGGAAGAGAGGGAGGGAGACACAGATTCTGAAGCAGGTTCCAGGCTCTGAGCTGTCAGCACAGAGCTCTTTGCGGGGCTCAAACTCACAGACCTCGAGATCATGACCTGAGCCGAAGTCAGTCGCTCAACCTACTGAGCCACCCAGGTGCCCCCCCCCTTTTTTTTAGTGTTTACTTCATATTTTTATTAATTACCTGCCAGACACATGCTGTGTTATTTTTCCTCCTTTGTTTTCTTTCCTACATACTCTTTGACTACTTCTTTCTATAATATTTTCTAGAGCATGAATAGATTTTAAAATACTGTCTATAGAGAAGGGAAAGATAGTGTGGTTTCTTCTAGCGTGCTTATTAGAGATTGTTCCTTACTATTTTTCATCCACACAGAACTTGATAGGCAATGTGATATGAATGTCAAATTTAGGGAAGCCTCTGTTACATGAGCTGGAAGATTTCAGGGCATTTAAAATTTGCTTTTGTATTTGACTCTTGTGAATTGACATTTATTAACCAGTTTCCTGTCAATGTCCTCATTGCCGTGGCATGAGTTTTATGTTATCTTCATCCAAGACTATATTTCATGTCAAATCAGCAAAACCCTTAAATAAAGAAATGCAATCAATGATTACTTTATGATTGCATACTCTGCATTATTGAGTATATTCATTATAGGAAAACATTTCCTCTTCGACCTGGCATCACATCGATGCACAGTGTATTATTTATTTTTAAACTTTATGATACTTAAATTTGGGCAAATTTCTCATGGCAGCCTATGTGGGAATTTTTAAAACATAATCTGACAGCTTTTGTCCTTTCGCTCGGAGCACTTCACTCACATATAGTTACAATAGAAACATATGGTGTTACTCTGTTCTACCTCTCTTGGCTTGTCTTTTGTTTGTGTTACAATGCATTTGTTTCTTTTTATTTTATGTGATGGTAAGGATGGGAAATAACTAGTATTTTATTCTCTTGTAGTTGCCCTTAATTTTGCAAGTACCAAGTTAAACCAAGCTTATATTTCTATAATTCTCAATTGACAGTAACTTTGCATTTTCCCTTTGTAAGCGATAAGGAGTTGGGCATGAATTTCCTTTGCTCTGCTTTCTTTACCCTTCTTCAATTCCTAGTATTCCCTAATTTATCTGGAGCTGTGAGTCAGCCTACACGCTGCGTTTTTGTTTTTTTCACCATCTTATCTTCTTTAAGAATTGGTTGTGGCTGCTTGCATTGGGTGACCCAAGCAGTCTGAGTGCTCTCGTGACCACTGACATCCCTCAGACCTTCCCCCTGCAGTGTGCTCCAGCTGAGAACCACTTACTTCTGTACCCTGAGGCTGCCAGGGACCTCTGTCCAGTCTCCAGCCTGGAAGGGGGGCTACACTTCTGTAGCTCTGAACCAATGACTGGTTGACAGTGACGAGTACGTGTCCCTATTCTCCCACCTCTTGGGTGTGGTGACCTTGGGGCATGCATTTTGCATGATTTGTCAGAACTTCCCAGGGGAATCCAATCCAGTTATCCTCATTGTAACTGGCTTGTCAACCCCCTCCCCTCACTGCGCCCCCCCCCCCCACTAGTTGCCTTCCTTTCCTCTCTCATTCTTCTACATGTTTCCCGACATTCCAAATAAAATACTGGCTCTCAAATCCATGCCTCAGGGTCTATTTCTGGGGGAATTCAAATCTAAACAGAGATTTAGAAAAAATTATTTATATTTGACTCTATATTTTGAAATTGTAATACTCGCTAGAAGACTTCAAATAAAAGTTTTCATATTCTTTTTTAAAAATTTTTAAATGTTTTATTTATTTATTTTTGAGAGAGAGGGAGAGCATAAGTGGGAGAGGGGCAGAAAGAGAAAGGGAGAGGGAGACACAGAATCAGAAGCAGGCTCCAGGCTCTGAGCTGTCAGCCCAGAGCCTGAGGCAGGGCTCAAGCCCACAAACCACAAGATCAAGACCTGAGCTGAAGTCAGACACTTAACCGAGTGAGCCACCCAGGAGCCCCAGTTTTAATATTCTTGATAATTTTGATTAACTCTGTAGCCGGATAGAGTACACTTTAAATAGTTCTTCCCACCTCCCACCCTTCACCCCCTCGCCCCCAAAGAATATATGAATGGCATATTGTTTTGTCACTTGAAGGTATCTGAATGGATTTCTCTTGCTTTGGTAGACAGCACTTTGACCAGGGGTAGGGCCTCCACATTTCACCATTAATGTCCACAAAGCAGGTTGTGGATTAATCTTCCATCTTTTTAGCACTGACGGCCATCTAAGTCAGGTCAGGATGAGTTTTGTTTCTTTGTGGTGATTTTTAAGAAAATGTATATTTTTGTATCTGGATAGGTATAGAATTTTCCTTTATCCTTAAAATAAAAACATTTCCAGTACATATCTAAGTACGATTCAATTTTCATTCACTTTTTATAGAACTGTGTGACCTTCCGTTTTTTTGTTTTTTGTTTTTTAATCTTAAAATGTTCTTTACATGGACAGAGAAGTTCATGGTAACTTCTACTCTGTCTCTCTCTCTCTTTCCCTCTTGATTCCCTAATTCGATTTTGTGGGGGAAGATGGTGATGTTTACACATATTTCAGTGAGGATTTGGGAGGTCTTTCAGGACGGGCTGATTTGCCATGGGGCTGACTACGTGGTATGTGACCATGTGGATGCATGGGGCCCACTCTGAGAAAGGCCCCATGCACAGGGTTTAAGGCTCCAGCTGGAAATTCTTAATGATTTTATCTTTGAATTTGTGTTTCGTAAGTGAAGTCCAGTGGGTCAGTGGACCATGTGCCACTGGCTTGAGGCCTCAGCTCACTCGCGGTCTTGCCTCTGACGGCCCTACCTGAGACCACCGTGGCCCTGCTCCCGTGGGATCCTGAGCTCCAGGTCAGGGAGGTGGGTCGGGCCCGCACACTCTGTGTGCTGTGTCACAGGACAGGGCCCTGGGCACCTGTGAGGATCTGGAGTCGCCCGCAATAGTCCTGTGCCTGAGAAAACACAATATTAACGACAAATAAAAAATACCAGGACAGGTAGGGAGAGAGGGAGAACTGCAGAAGAAAGGAAAATACATTTTGTCCTGTTTTTTTGAACAAGGAGGGCCTCCCCCACCATTTTCATTTCACACTGGGTCCTGCTGGTGAGGCCATCACATAATCTCAGAAGTTGTGCCTCCAATCCTAAATCGATTCCCACAGAAGATACTCTCTGGATCCTACCCACTGACTGTGCCCGGCTTGCACCGCTTCGCTCTGTATCATGTTCTGCTTACACATTTGACCAGTTGCCTCTTCTAATAACTTTCTTGGTGAGCGCTCGTATGAGATCGCGCGAACTGAGTATGTTCTTCCTTTTCTGTTCTTCTCTCCATCCGCTCTCACATGTCCATGTGCAAAAGGCACTCTCATTTACCAAAGAGGGAAGGAATAAATAATGGGATGAGTGAAGGAAGGAATGAAAAAAGCAGCGAATGTTCTCTTTGTCATGCGTATTGTTTTGGGCATGTTATTTATCGTTTGGCAGGGTTTATGATAGCTTTTTCCAGGATGTCCAGGGGATGTTTATTTAGTCTTCAAAGAGTGTCTTGGATAAGAAATTTGCTTCCTTGACAGTGGCGTATTTCTACAGAAAATGATTCATCAATTAAGATTTTGATGAAAGCCTTCTTCTTTGCCCAGAACCATATACCATAGGACAGTGTTCCCAGACTTTTTGTTAAATACTTTAAGTGAATAGATTCCTAGTTACTTTTTAAGCTTTAAATAGGGGGCCATCCATAGTTCAAAGTGTTTTGTAGTCCCAAACCAAAAGTATTTGTTTTTGCCTTTGCAAAAGTTTCCATTTCTATAGTGCCCCTATAGTTGCTTAAAGTTATCGCCAAGTAATATTCCATTGTATAAATATACCACATCTTCTTTATCCATTCATCCAGCGATGGACACTTGGGCTCTTTCCATACTTTGGCTATTGTCAATAGCGCTGCTATAAACATTGGGGTGCATGTGCCCCTTTGAAACAGCATACCTGTATTCCTTGGATAAATACCTAGTAGTGCAATTGCTGGGTCGTAGGGTAGTTCTGTTTTCAGTTTTTTGAGGAACCTCCATACTGTTTTCCAGAGTGGCTGCACCAGTTTGCATTCCCATCAGCAATGCAAAAGAGATCCTCTTTCTCCACATCCTCTCCAACATCAGTTGTTGGCTGAGTTGTTAATGTTATCCATTCTGACAGGTGTGAGGTTATCTCATTGTGGTTTTGCTTTGTATTTCCCTGATGCTGAGTGATGCTGAGCATGTTTTCATGTGTCTATTGGCCATCTGGATGTCTTCTTTGGAAAAGTGTCTATTCATGTCTTCTGCCAATTTCTTCACTGGATTATTTGTTTTTTGGGTGTTGAGTCTGATAAGTTCTTTATAGATTTTGGGTACTAACCCTTTATCTGATATGTCCTTTGCAAATATCTTCTCCCATTCTGTCGGTTGCCTTTTAGTTTTGCTGATTGTTTCCTTCACTGTGAGGAAGCTTTTTATTTTGATGAGGTCCCAATAATCATTATTGCTTTTGTTTCCCTTGCCTCTGGAGACATGTCAAGTAAGAAGTTGCTGCGGCCAACATCAAAGAAGTTGTTGTCTGTTTTCTCTTCTAGGAGAAAACAAATGAACTACAAGACAAATTAGTAAGCTTATCAGATAATGCAACTGCTTTTAGCAACAGATCCAAACAACTTCGAAGGCAAATGTGGTGGCATGGATGCAGAATAAAAGCTATCCCGGCTTTGGTTGCTGTTAACCTTTTGCTAGTGATTATCATTCTTATAGTCATGAAATACCGTGCTTGATTTGGTGACAGAGATCTTCATTACAAAAATTATGGGATAACAAAAACAAAAGATTGCTGCATAATTTAAATGAAACCCATGTATGTAACTTCCAAAATTTCTCTTTCAAGAAACTATCCTGTCTTACATTTAGGTCTTTCATCCATTTTGAGTTTGTTTTTGTGTATGGTGTAAGAAAGTGGTCCAGGTTCATTTTTCTGCACATCGCTATCCAGTTTTCCCAGCACCCCTTGCTGAAGAGACTGTCTTTATTCCATTGGATGTCCTCTCCTGCTTTGTCAAAGATTAGTTGGCCATACATTCGTGGGTCCATTTCTATGTTCTCTATTCTGTTCCATTGATCTGAGTGTCTGTTCTTGTGCCAGTACTGTCTTGATGATTACAGCTTTGTAATACAGTTTGAAGTCAGGAATTGTGATGACTCCAGCTTTGGTTTTCTTTTTTTAACATTACTTTGGCTATTCAGGGTCTTTTGTGGTTCCATACAAATTTTAGGATTGTTTGTTCTAGCTCTGTGAAGAATGCTAGTGTTATTTTAATAGGGATTGCATTGAATATGTAGATTGCTTTGGGTGGTATTGACATTTTAACAATATTTGTTCTTCCAATCCATGAGCATGGAATATTTTTCTATTTTTTGTGTCTTCTTCAATTTCTTTCATAAGCTTTCTATAGTTTTCAGTGTATAGATTTTTTTCACCTCTTTAGTTAGGTTTATTCCTAGTTATTTTGTATTCCTTGATTTCTCTTTCTGCTGCTTCCTTATTGGTGTATGGAAATACAACCGATTTCTGAACATTGATTTCTTTATCCTGAGGCTTCACTGAAGCCAATTGGTGCACTCTTTTGGGTTTTCCACATAGAGTATCATGTTGTCTGCAAAGAGTGAATGTTTGACTTCCTCCTGGCCAATTTGGATGCCTTTTATTTCTTTGTGTTGTCTGATTGCTGAGGCTAGGAATGCAACACTATGTTGAATAATGAAGTCTTGCCCTTTGCAACAATGTGGATGGAACTAGAGTGTATTATACTGAGCGAAATAAGTCAGTCAAAGAAAGACAAACATCATGACTTCACTCATATGTGGAATTTAAAATACAAAACAGATGAACATAAAGAAAGGAAGCAAAAATAATATAAAAACAAGGAGGGAGACAAAGCATAAGAGACTCTTAAATATAAAGAGCAAGCTGAGGGTTGCAGGAGGGGTGTTGGGTGGGGGGATGGGCTAAATGCACAGGGGCATTAAGGAGGACACTTGTTGGGATGAGCAGTGAGTGTTATATGTAAGGGATGAATCACTAAATTTTATTCCTGAAGTCATTATTACACGATATGTTAGCTAACTAAGATGTAAATTAAAAATAATAATAATGAAATAAAGAAATGAAGTTCCACTTTAAAGATAGGCATCCATACTTAATAGATACATAGCTTTACTGCTTATTAATAATTGAGAAATGATCAGTTAATTTGTCCAATGTGAACCTGGGTATGTAACTTCAAGGACTGGTAGGGTAAATTTTCAGGCTTTGCTTTACATTTTATTCCGAAATAGTGTAAGTGTTTCTGTGGGTAAATGTTCTAAAGCTTATTTTTCTGTTAAATTAAAAAGCAACTTGATTCATTTGGCTGAATGGATGTATTCATGATCTGTTAGCACTGTAACCAAACTTTCACTTGATGCTATTTTTAAGTGCAGCTTCAAATGGGCTGGTCATTTGAAATTAAGCGGCTCTTTCTCCTTACATAATTGCTAAAGCAATATGACACATTATTATCAGAGAAGCTCTTATACTAAGTGGATTTTAATGTATTTGTGTATTATCTATGGCAGAGGGCAGAGAGGTGACCAGAAAGTGATCTGAGTGCCTACATTATTCTGACTGAACTCGGCAGTATTATTTTGGCTTACGTCAATCTTTTTTCCAGTGGAATTTTCCAACACTTCAGAACTGCCAGATACAGAGCACAGTAGCTGTCACAGGAGAGGATCTTTGTGATTAGAAGGATCTGGGTAAGACTTCAAATGTATTTTATGTTTATTGAACATTCCTCTAGTGCTTTAAAATACTGAAAAATCATTACTTTACACAATCATCCAGTAATATTAACAGCAATTTACACGAAATATCTCTGACCCTTTACAAGATTTCACTGTCTAGCAGGGGAGACAAACACATCAACAGATCATTTTAACCCAGTGTTGTAAGTGCAATGACAGAAATGCACATAATGTGCCATCAGAATGCAGAGGAGCTTTTAAAATTGCTACCAGGGTTTTCTTCCCAAAGCACAGCTTCAATCTTAAAATCCTTCAATGGTTACCACCTGTTTACAGCAGGGTTCATGAATACAAATGCCTGCAGAAGTCCAGCAGGTACAAACATGTGTGAAATAGACAGGTATCACACAATGAGGAGTAGTGGGGAGTTTGGAAATAGTGGTGGCCTGGAGAGGATGTGCGCAGCCTCAATGGTCAATTGCTACTCGCCATTTGTGGTCAAGTGAGGCCCAGTGTGGCCATCTCTCACTTTTTTTTTGCCCTTAAGAGAAGCTGGAAGTCTAGAATTTTATGTTAGGTCTCCCAATTTTTAAAATGCTTTTAATCTTGTAATTTAAATTGTAAATAAACCAAAAACCCAAACACACACCCCCAAGCCCCCACAAGCACTGGGAGAGCCAACTGAAACACATCTGCAGGCCTCTGGTTTGTGACCTTTGGCCTACAAGAGAGGCAAAACTCCTTAGGAAGACATCCAAGACTTTGCATAATCTGGACCCAATCTACTTTACTTTAAACTTCTAGGTCACCCCACACCGAGCACACTGTGGATTCTGGAACATACTTTCCACTCTCATGCCAGATGTCTTTGACCTCTGTCTACAATACCTTTCTGCCTTCCTTTATGAACCTGGTGAAATTCCATTCCCCTCTGCAGGCCAATTTACGTGCCAACCACCACGTAGGTCTCCCTTGCATACTCAAGGTATAACTAATTTCTCCTTTGTTATCCTGGAACATTTTATTCCCACTACCAGTAGGATGCTTGTGTCTTGTTCAAAATCCCACCAGTTACCCATTTTTTCCCCTCTGACTTAAAATTCTTTATTTCTCTCCAATGGATTTTATTTTCCTTTCATCGAAGTTCAGTTATATACATTTTTAAAGGTTTATAATATTTTACACAGAATTCAGAGTGAGTGGCATAAAGCTGAGCTATGTTACCGCAGTCCACTCTGTGGCTAACATTCTAACTTTTTCCCCAAGTGTTGATATTCTGTATCATCCTGATAGCATTTCTATTAGTTTCTAATTGATGCTGTAGCAAATTATCTCAAACGTCATGGCTTAAAAAACCCACTAGTGTATTATTTTCAAGATTAGAAGTTCCAGGGGGCGCCTGGGTGGCTCAGTCAGTTAAACGTCTGACTTTGGCTCAGGTCATGATCTCGCGGTTCGTGGGTTGGAGCCCCACATTGGGCTCTGTGCTGACAGCTCAGAGCCTGGAGTCTGCTCGGGTTTGGTGTCTCTCTTTCTGCCCCTCCCCAGCTCGTGCTCTGTCTGTCTCAAAAATAAATAAACATTAAAAAAAAAAAGATTTGAAGTTCCACATTGGTTTTAATGGGCTAACATAAAGTTGTCAGTAGGACTGCATTCCCTTCTGGAAGTTCTGCCACCTGCATTCTCAAATCATGACCTCCTTCCTCTTGTGTTCAGAGCCAACAATGGGGGGTTGAGTAGTTCTCATAAAACTAACTTCCTTTTTTGCCTCCCTCTTCCACTTTTAAGGGTCCCAGTGATGCCATTTGGCCCACACAAATAATCTAGGATAACCTCTATTTTAAGGTGAGCTGATTAACAATTATAATTCCATCTATATCCTTAATTCCTTTTTGCCACGTGTACTAACATTGTCACCAATTCCAAAGATTAGAATATAGACAACTTTGAGGGGCCGTTATTCTGCCTCCCATGTCCTCTAATGGCAACTTATTCTAATAGCATGGAAAGTACATTTTAAAAAGGTAACTCTCAACATCCTGTCTTTATAAGCTTAAATTCATAAACTGAGGGAAAAATCCCTTGTTTTCCCAACTGATTTTGCTCGGCTTTCAAACTAGGCATGTATAGAAAAAAACCATAGGTCTATGCATGCATCTATGAGACCAAATATATTTTGGTTCAATGAACTACCATGATCATACCTAATTAATAAAAAATTGTTCATTCCCCACTTTTAAAGGTGACCAAATAACTTTCTTCTATAAACCTATAAGTAAAAAAATTTAGTCAAAATAAAGGCTTTTTTATTGAATAATTGTTTGTATTAATCTCCAAATGAAATGGCACATAAACCATTTTCCTGTAGTTTAGGGAAATATCACTGTCTTCGGTGATGATTACATTTTTTTTCACATGGTATATCTGTGTGTCACTGAAGGCTCCAGACCCAAGTGTACCTATGTCACAATAACTTGTCTACATCTGAATGGGGTTCCTCCATCTTTTCCAGCTTTTGTGAGACTGTCCTTCAATCATCAACAGCTGCCAGCATATAGTTCTTTCTATGCTGTGTATTGCATGTATTCTGTAAACAGGTTAACTTGAGGCATTTCTATAAAAAACCGGAGCAAAAAGTTATATACATTGAGCCAAGCCATAATACTAAGGCGTTGACTTTGGTCCAGTGGCTGCCATTGTCTAAATCAAAAGGCAAAGGTTAGGTCAGCTACTTTGAACCACTGGAGATGGAAAGGATGGTCACACTGAAGTTTCTATCTTCCATCTACATTTTGCTTGCTTCTTGTAGAAAGAACCAAAATAAGTTTCATGGATCCTTCCGCGATTCAGATGGTGTCTGAGCCACAAAACTGTAGTTCTGTCAGCCAGCATTGACCACTATAATTGAATGGAAGCTTCCAAAATGCTAGTGAACAATCTTCTAACTGATCATGTATTTTCAAGGTCTAAACGTATCCCATTAAAACATACTGTTTTGATGCCAGCCTCACAAAAACAAAACAGCAGATAAAGTGCTATGAACATGATAAAACCAAGGTTTAGAAGGAGTTAAAAAAGCTTGTGATAGCAGTTTTCCTTGACTTTGGTTATTGAGGTCATGTGTGGTTTTGGCATAATTATGTAAATGTTTCAAACAAACAAGGACATGAACAGTTTCAGGAGTCTCATGTGAAATTTGAATTACTCCTACCCGCAGATTTATGATTTTTTTAAAGGCTGTAAGGCCTAAATTCTTTAAGAAAGCTAATCTTTTTAAAGTAACTAGAGAAGGGTGGTTTGGCCTGGGCTCCAGAGAGAGAGAGGGGGAAAGAGGGAAAGGAAAAAAGGCAATCAAAATCAATTAAAGTATTGTTTGAAAAGGACCCTCAGATTGTTACAATAAGCAAGGAACTTCAGCACAACTTCACTGAGTATAAATGTCACGTAATTAAAGTCATCCCAGCTCTGACTTACTGGCCACCCTGGGCAGCTCCGAGGCCAGTGTGTTAGAGGCTTCCCAAGTGTAAGTCTCTTTAAAAAAATTTTTTTTAATGTTTTTATTTATTTTTGAGGCATAGAGAGACAGAGCATGAGCAGGGGAGGGGCAGAGAGAGAGGGAGACATAGAATCTGAAGCAGTCTCCAGGCTCTGAGCTGTCAGCACAGAGCCCGACGCGTGGCTCAAACTCACAGACTGTGAGATCATGACCTGAGCTGAAGTCAGACGCTTAACTGACTGAGCCACCAAGTGTGAGTCTCAGCATGTGTGTATTTGCAAATCTTCTTGCTCGTGACATTTATAGAATTAGGAGTAAATGGCACTGAACAGACAGTGATATTTTCTCTTAAATTTTTGGAACACTGTTTTCATTGTTCATTGTTGTTTTGAGACTTTTTTTCCCAGCATTTCACAGAAAAAGAAGAGTATTCTGCCTCACCCTGGCCTTGGGCTCCCCCCACATCCCACTGCTTTGCCATACTCTCTCCTCTAACTTTCTTCCTTCCACCCCCCCTGCCAACATAAATCTCTATATAATTGCCTGAGTGCTCCGCTCAAACCCTGTTACTTCTAGTTCTTTTCTCCTTACACAGAAACACAGACGCTTTGCCAACATTTAGAGGTCTTGAAGGGTGCTCCTTGTGTGCTCCTCCGGGAGCCCAT
Source organism: Panthera uncia (assembly GCF_023721935.1). NCBI lineage: Eukaryota > Metazoa > Chordata > Mammalia > Carnivora > Felidae > Panthera > Panthera uncia. Next base: position 124,928,198 of record NW_026057577.1, on the reverse strand, counting down.
GCAGTGCTCTGGGCTAGAAAGTTCTGGTGGCACTCACCTGACCCCCAGGGAGCTTCCCACAGACATCTCCCCTTCCCACACCCACGTTAGGTGGGTAGTTGAGCCAGTTACAAGACGCCTTTCCACAACAACGGTCAGAAAGCTTCAAAAAATAAAGGTTTTATTACTTACAAGAACTGAAAACTATACAGCACACCTGGTTGTGGGTGCAAAGACAGTAGTTGGGCTGGAGATTCCATTTCATTGGGGTTGAGGGTGGGGGCTCACTCTTTATTGATGAGTTTTTCACACAAGAGCTGGAATTTAAAACATGGGAAGAAACAAAGCAAGCAGCCCAAATGGTCAGTTATGGAAATCAACCAAGATCTGTAAAACAAAGAAGCCTCAGTCTGGGAAAACAGCCTGACTCTTTATCTGGTCTGTGGCTGGTGATGCATTTGACAGCCACCTTTGATATGAATGCCCCAAGATCAAAATTTAAGTCAGGCCCTTCCATTACAACAGAAAAGAAGAAACAACCTTCATGGCTTTCCCTTGTAGTCCTTTAGAGATGATTGGACGAATGCCTACGTCTTAGGCAGCACTGCATATACCCTACTGAAGTCAGATGGAGAGCTATTTTGTTCTGAACAACCTACAGGGAAGATAATTCTAGACCTGGGCCGTATCAGCTTCCCAGAAGTTTGCCTCCATTCTCTTCCTCTTCCTTCTGGCTAGGGTGGAGGAGTCCCAGGGTGACCCTAGAGACCACCTGTCCACAAGGACAGAGCTCCCATCATCCTGCATCTCTGAATGATTGTGTGAAAGAGGGTCAGCCAATCTCTGCCTAAAGACCTAGTAAACATGAGTAAGAAATTCGTTTCTATTACTCTTAGGCCATTAGATGTTTCTGGCTTTATTTGCCACAGAAACTAGTATTATCCTAAACACCCCTCATTCTGTGAAACATGTATATTATTTCATTCCACTGATCCACGTTTATGAAACCAATGCCCTCTTTTTGATATGCCCTGGATGCTTTTGCTGAAAGTATAAAAGGCTTTGTGACTTTCTTTGTTACTATTGTAACTTCGCTTTTGTTTTACACATGTGATTTAATGTCTGTCTGGATGGGATCGGCTGTTTTTCTATTGGACTCCATATTCACTATTTATTTTAATGCCACCATCACTATTTTCTTTTAAGAAATTTTCAGCAGCGTTTAAATTTGTTACACGTAATTAAATTGTCTGTTTTCCCATTCATATGTTAGGGTTGGGTAAGAGAAGTGTGAAGAGTGCTTTTCCCCCTGCTATGGAACCTCAAGTGTGTATGTGCTACACAAATTTTCATGGAAAAATTTGCCCGCTTTCTTACTTGGCCAAGGTAGTACAAACAGCATTTGATTGTACACACTATCTTGTTTTAAAAATTACAGCACTGTCTCTTCCTTTTCAGATGTAGAATTTGTACTTCTAGACTACCTTCTTCTACTCTCTGTCATCAGGGTGCCTTAGGAATCTGTCATCACTTTCAATTTTTTATCATAAAGGTGAGATATTAAAATATTTGATATACAAGATTCAAATAAGATAGAAGTCAATCAAGTAGAAGTGAAATTTGACTTCCTCTGCTGAGACTGAGTCGATGTAGAATCCAACGCCTCTTGCTTAAAAACTACCAGATTACATGTACCAGAGATGTTGAGGTGAGATGTGGTAAATGGTGATAATGCCCATTGAAAACACAGTGTCAGCATTCAAGGACGACTGGAAGAAAATCTGAATCTCAGCGTGAGACCAGAGGTTTGCCCGCAAGCATAAGAGAGACTGATAGGTTAGGATGCTTTTGGCCAAGAATGATGTAAGAGGAGAACCAGGAGAGAAAATGGGGTTTTGTTTGGGGGGAGTGGTATTTACAAACAGACAAAAGACTTGCTTATGAGGCCTGTAGTATGTATAAGAAAGGGATTTGGAGCCTCGCTTCATGGCAGGAGATCACTGAGGCAGTGGTGTTAAGGCTGGAAGAATGGTTATAAGGATGCCTCCTGAGGTTCCTGGTTCCTGAAAGGGAAGGCAGATGGCTTTCATGCTGACAAAGGACTTTACTTCCATTTTGACCTCAGTTTGTACTTTTTAACTCATTAAGTTCTTTTCTCTAGCTAATCTCTTAACTCAGGCGAAAGACCTGGCAGGCAAAGCATGTCATGGTGGGAACTGAAACCCCTTCAAGCAAGAATGACATTCCTGACACGAGCAAGAACCCACATGATTGATCCCAAGACAACGATCCACCTGACCTTTACTGCCCAGCTGCATGTACCCACCAACACATGTCCCACAGTTTCCTCATATAAACCTAGAAGTATTCTCAGCCCTTTGGAGACAGCCATTTGGACACTAGTCCTTGTCTTACTGGTATAGGCTTCACTGAAATAAATTCTTTTCTTGCTTCACCACCACTCATTTCTCTGTGTTTGGATTTCATTAGCAGCACATGTCCAGCTAAACCTGGTCTGCTTGGGACGCTCAGGTGTTTTTGGACCCTGGACCCTGGTTACAACTTGAGTCTGAAGACCCCAAACTGGGGTGCAAAAAGTACATAAATATTATGGCTGCATGTTTATTGGGGTCTCTCCATCATGGACAAAGAGATGTAACAGAGGAATATAGGTGAGATGCAGTCATTGGGGGTCAGTCAGAATATGGGACTCAGTCTCAGAGAGTCAACCAGTGCCTGGGGAGTTGGGATTATTATCTTGTGACTCGGGCCTGTGGGGCCTCTCTCTCCTGAGATCTAGGCAAAGTTTTAGGTCAGCACTGATAATCAACAGAAATAGGACAGTATATTCATGACCACCAACATGAGAGTTTACATAAATACAGAAGAAGACAGTCAACTTGCAGTGGACTGTCCCACCACACCACCCACAAAATATTAATCAGATGAGAGTCAGGAGTGAGCAATAGGAGATCAAGATCCTTGCTTCCCACATGTCGACCCCACAGCCCCACACAAACTTGATAGCAGTGGAACCACACCTTTAGCCTTGAGGGGAAGGGCAGTGCTGTGCTTCTCTGAAGGGGGAGTGTGTGTGTGTGTGTGTGATTTGTAGTGTTTGATTATCACCACAGTATAAATATCCCGTCAGGGCCAATTTGGAATTCCAACAAGACATCACCGAACTCTGAGTTGGGAAAGAGATGTGCACGGTAGGCTCTTATGAGGTGGCGAGAGCCTTGAGTACAGTGTAAGATTATATTTCTACGACAGAAAACACTCAGAATTGGCCAAGATGAGATTATTTTACTAACTGAAAAGTGATAGCCTCAGATTGAGGAGTTGCCAAGGTTCCTGGTAGATGGATACCCACTGAACAGGATGCAATTGGTAGCAATTGCTTAAAAAAGTAAGAATGATTTCATGTTTATAACTTAAGGAGTAGGGATTTGCAAGGAACCCAGTCTTAGAATTCTTGAATGCACAGCCAAGCAGTAACCAAGACAGGGAGTTCCCTAAACAAAGAGGGACCTCAAAGTAAGCATAGTTACCCAGAGCTAAATCTGAAAGAATTGAACAGTAGTTGGAATATAGCTTTAATGACCGCGGGTGGGGGGTGGGGGAACATCTATCTCTCATGAGTGGCATTGGGGGAGGGTTCTGGACACAAATCCTTGGCATGTTGAATTATCAAGTCTGAAACCAGTCATCTATGATTCTCTGAATGGCTGGCCTATTACTAGAAAAAGGCAATAGAAGAATACCCCTCACCCTAGCCATTGTCCTGAACGCTTTGGAAGAAAAAAAGAAACCTATGAAAAATAATTTTAAGCCTGGGCTCTTTGCATAAAAACTAATATGTAATTGGTATACTCTCGGAAGCTAGGTGAGGCAGAGCAAAAACAATTGTAGAGACAAATATTCGCAGCCCAGGCACATGAACTTCCCACCAATGCCAGTTTCCTTGGGGCTGATCTCACAGACATAACAACCCACTCAAGGAAATGCATCACTCTGAAGTGAATAGAAATTCTGGAAATAAAAGTATAGTTACTGCATTAAAATAAAATAAAAACTCAGTGAGTATGCTAAACAGTACATTAGACAGGCGTGGCTATGAAATTGGATAGATTTGAGAAAAGTATCCAGAATCCAGCATAAGAAGTGAGAAATGGAAAATACAAAAGGTCTAGCTCCATACAGTACAGAGTAAGATCTGATCAGCACCACACAGAAGTCCAATGTGTAAAAATAGAGGAGGGGACAGCTAACAAACAGCAGAACAAATAAGTCATGCTCAGGGGAAAGGTGTCTTATGCCTAAATGCTTGATGGAAAAATTCTTTTTCCATTCTCTGCTCTTCTCTCTCCTACGGTGATTGCATTTATTCCCACAGCTGTAATTACTATCAATATGGTGGTGGCTCAAACATATATACCTTTGATCCAGACCTTACTTTTGAAGTCCAGACTTATATATCCACCTAAGTATATCCATTTATATATTTCACATGCATCTATAAATAAGCTTGATGAGGAGTGCCTGGGTGACTCATTTGGTTAAGTGTCCAACTCTTGATTTGGGCTCAGGCCATGATCTCACCGTTCATGAGTTCGAGCCCCACGTTGGGCTTTGTGCTGATGGCGTGGAGCCTGCTTGGGATCTTCTCTCTCCCTCTCTCTCTGCCCCTCCTCCCCACTCATTCTCTCTCTCTTGCAAAATAAATAAATAAACTTAAAAACAATAAGCTTGATGAAACTTGAATGTTTTATCTTCTCTAAACCAGTGTTTCCCACATTAGTTAAATCACCGGCTCCATTTACCCAGATGTAAAAGCAAGATACCTCAGAATCATTTTCAAAACCTTCCTTTCTCTTTTTCTCAGATCTAGTCATTAACCATCCTATTGATTGAAACACCAAATATCTCTTGTACAACCACCTCGGCCCCTTTCCTACTGTTTCTTACCTGAATTTTTGCAGTAGTTTCCTGGTTAATCTCCCCATTGTCACCTTTGTCCTCCCCAAATGATTCATTATACAGCAGCCATCTTTTAAGAACACACATTAGATCATATCATTCTTCAGTTTAAAATTTCCCATTTGCCTGTAGCTCTTTGAAAAATCCAAACTCGTTTACATGGTTGTGGTAGAAGGAAGAATGCTCCCCTGACAAAGGATTCAAATTCTAATCCCCAGAACACTAGATATGCAAGACTACAGGCAAAGGGAAATTAACCCTGTAGACAGCATTAATGTTGGGAATCAGCTGACCTCAAAACGGGAGGTGTGCCCGACGTAATGACCAGCATCCTTGCAAGTGCAAAAGGGAAGAAGAGAGAGTGAGTCAAAGATGACATGTGTAACAGCTCAACTGACCGACCTCTGCTGCTTGAAAGGTGGAACGAGACGTGAACCAAAGAAGGCAGGCAGGAAAGGCTTTTTCTTCTAGAGCCTCCGGAGAGGAACACAGTCTTGTCAGTGCTCTGATTTTAGCTCAGTGAGGCCCATTTTGCACCTCTGGCTTCCACAACTATATATAGGACAATAACAGTGTTTTCAGCCACTAAGTGAACACTAAGCTGTTCCCACAGCAAAAGAAAACTAGACAAGGGCTCATGGGAGTCTGCATGATTTGGCCACTGCCTCCTTCTACTTGGACATGGCCCCCCCTCACTGTGCCCTGGTTACCCTGACCTTCTCCATGGCCAGCCCCAGGGCCTTCCCAGCTCCCCTTCTCTCTGTACTTGAGCTGGGGTCTTCGTTTAGGTTCTTGAGAATCAAACCCTGAGATGAGTTCTTGAGTTCCTATATTTGGGTGGTTGTCCCAGGAAATACAGGTAAGGAGCCAGGAGGTTGAGGCAAGCAAGGACAGACAACAGATAAGCGTGCAGTAATGAGCGGCCATGTGAGTGGACACTCGGAGCTTCCTTCCACCGGGTGACTCTGGAAAATGGCTTGGAACATACGTGTCAGAATTCTCCCAGTCAGGGGCCTGAAAGTGGAGGGATTTACTCAATCAACTCCCAACAGACGTTACTTCAGTCCTACTCTGTGGGGGTATTAACGCCCCAGGACTCTTCCCTGCTGCCGGGTGGGACATGATGCACCCCGGCTACCCGAGAAAGTCCCCAGGGAAAGAGACACAGGTGCTGGCAGATGGAAGTCAGGGCCCTGGCACTGAAATTGAATGTGAAGGCACAGACACAGGGCACTGATGCATTTGCTCCCTGTGGCTAAGTATTATTTATCCTGGAGCCTTTGGCTTAAATGTTTCTCAGAAAGATCTTTCCTCCTGGCCCTCTCACCAAAATAGGGCCTGTGCAGTTGTTCTCACCCACTGTTTCCGCCCATATCATGTCAGAATTTTTAACTACATTTTCCTCTGGTTGAATGGATATCTTGCCTGACCTACCATGCAAGCTCTGTGAAGCTAGGGAGCAAATCTAGGCGGGAATCATTGCACACACTGCAAGTAGTAAGCACTGAGTAAACATTAGTGCAGTGAATAGAGAGTAAATGAATGAACTAACCAGTGCATAAATAGTGCTCCCTACCTCCCACCAGGCAAGTAAGGAACCCTGACAAATTTCAGCTCTTTGTTTTCTTTGCAACTTTGTTAAATCTGAGGTTATCTTTTTTCTCCATAGTCTATCCAGCCTCAAAGTAATCACTGGAGCCCTCTGCTCCCCCTACCTTCATGCTACACTTAATGCGAAGCGTCTAACTAAATCCATAATGTTCACTACAAGAACAGAAGTGCGGGGTCCTCTCACTGCAGCCTGGGGAGTTTTCAGTACACACATAGAGGTGGAGAAGTGGGCATACACTAAACTAGACGCAGGGGGTGTATGGTTTTTGTTTTTGTTTTGAATGTTTATTTATTTTTGAGAGAGAGAGCACGTGCAAGAGGGGGAGGGGCAGAGAGAGGGGACAGATATTCCAAAGCCGGCTCTGTGCTGACAGCAGAGAGCCCAATGTGGGGCTTGAACAATGAACTGTGAAATCATGACCTGAGCTGAATTCGGATGTTCAACCGACTGAGCCACCCAGGTGCCCCAGGGGATATATGATATATGTTTGATGGAAAAGTTCCCTGAAGGATTTTCATATGGGCCTTCTCCTTAAAACATTGATGTGAAGTGAGCGAAATCATTCCCACAATTTTATGATTCACTTAAGCAATTATTGCTTTTATTTTACTGAGTTTTGGTAGTCACCTCTTCCTAGTGTGAAGCACTTAACGTCACCTTTTCACTTCTGAATTCTCTTTTTTTGCATCATTTAAGCTTCTGGTCTTACGAAAGTATTGACTTCTTCTTGTCTCTCAGAAGTAGCTTATTAAAATTATGAACCAAACTGTTAAAATGTTCCTCTCTTACAAGTCTCAGGGATACTGCGTGGCTTATGGCTTTTGCTCACAGAATTCTTCAAGTAATGGTGCTTAAGTGTTTGTTCTATACATGCTAGGCATGCACAGAATATTAAATCACAGAAATATCAAATAATATTACAGAAATAAAGATCTCTTCCATGTTTTAATTGTATATGTAAGTGGAGTGTGTGTGTGTGTGTGTTCAGGAAAAAGTGTTCTCACCTGCCTCTACTTCTGCTTAGTTATCATTCTTTTAGATGATCCCCATCTCTTTCCCTGAGAGAGGTGCAGGTATAAATTGTTTAGGAACCAAGGCTCCTTCTCTGACTCTCATCTCTACGTGGAATTTCACTCTTTGTGAGCAGATGCGGCCACAGCTCATAGACACGCATGTAGGCCGAAGGGAGATGGTGATGTGGGAGAAAAGACCTTGATCAAGAAGCTACAAGACTGTGTTTCTCATCACAGCTCTGCCATGTGACCCAGCAAGTCCCGTTTGTTCTGTCAAATGTGAGCACCTACTACTCACTAGGCACCGGCCTCAGTTTCCTCATCTGGGTAATCAGTTTCCAGAAGATGATCTTTATGGTCTCAGTTATGCTACTTAAGCTATTTATTGAAAGTTAAGCTATTTATTGAAAAAGTAAATCAAATATGAACTAGAAGAAATAAAGACTCAAACTCATCATTTCTGAGTCTAGGGAACTACGTAAGCCATGTATCAACTGGATATATAAAAATAAATATGATTTATGAAATATAAGGAGAGAATGTTTCCCTGGGTGAGATCAAGAATCATCAGGATGACAGCAGAATGTTTCTTTCAGACCTTAATGAAGCCAGGGTGTGGCACTGAGTGCTGGTATCATATAGGAAATCTTGATACCTACTGAGGAGAGGGAACTTGTTGTGATGGACTGTCTACGCAACTGAATTCACATATGCCATTGTTTACTTACCAACTTTCCTCTTCACTTTGAACACAAAATTTAACTCAATTAGTTTCAAGACCTACAGGCCAAATTCCCTAACTAGGAAGATAGAGACCCAGCTCGTGTCACAAAACTGGAGAGTCTAATAAGTGCATACGCTGAGGTAGTCAGTCTCTAGATAAGGATTATCCGTGCATCTAATGTTGCCTTTACCTAACACTTTTGCCATTTCAGGGCGTTCTTGTGGGATTATTCAGCTAAAGGAGTGGACCTTTCTTCTGTGGCTACAATAGCCAAAGAAGAAGGAGCAGGAGGAAGAGAAATCCAACCTGGTGAATAGATAAAAGAGAAACTTTTCTGATACGGTTGATATGAAAGACAGCTGTCATTTAGACCAACATCCCAGGTGTATACTTTAATTCTTTAGGAATATGCTATTGAGCCCTACTCTGCTCTCTTGTTGCAAGAAGTAAACTCTGGCAGTTATTCTGGGCTTCTTTTAGACTTGACTCTGACACCTATTATCATGTGCTGTGGGGTTAATTTACTGTCTTTGGACATCAGTTTTCTCATCTCAAGATGAAGGAAGCTTGGACTCGGTCAGTGATTTTTCAATTTGTTGCCGTTGCACTTTTTTAACTTTGCTAAAGTAAAACTTGTAAAATGGGTACCTACAGAATTCAACCACTAGGGTCTCTTTAAAGAGTAAATGAGATGACAAACACAGAGTTCTACCTGGAGCATGGGAATTGCTTGATGACCGTAAGGCCACTAGGTTGGACATGCTTCTCCCCAGTGCCCTCACCATTATCATCCCATGCCTTCTTTCACATTCTAGATGAGTGTTTTGAAGCCCCATCTGAAGTTCAGTGAGAAACAATATCTTGTTTGGATTATTGGCTAGAGGAGAGACAGAAGCAACATGTTGACCCTGGACATTTCTCATCAACTTTTCTGATCTCTGTGGAGTCTGTCTCTGCTCTGTATCTCTGCTTCAGCCGCTGCCACCCTGTGAGCTTGTGAATTTGCCCCAGAATGGAAACCGCACCCGTAGCCCTCTTTGTACACCCACATAACACATATGCATTCCATGTCTTTCTTTCCCTGAGTTTCATTCATGCAAAGCAATTGGATGAAGCTTTTACTGAAGGTTCAGGCTAATGGAGGGAAATTACTGCATATAATAACAGTGCAGCATAGGCAATGATTTAAATGGTATTTTAACACAGTTCTAAAATCTGTAGCCTTTCTATGCCACTGAGAACTTCACCTAGGCTCTGATCTCAAAATCACCTTCCCAGAACTTTCGCCACCTTCAGCAGCCTTCAGATTTCCAGCATTTCTCATGAAGATCAGTTTAATTTTTTACCCCCTACCCAGAGTGGGCGCCAATGCTCTGCTACACCAGGATCAACTACTTAGTGTGCCTACAGCACAGAAAGTAGGCAGAAGCTTTGAAATTACAGTTTCTCTTTCAACTTGGTCACGTATTTTAGGCTGTGCTTCTGTCCCTGGAGACAGGTTGGGGACAGAGGGAAGTATAAAGATATAAAAGCAGTATATTTTCTCCCTCTGTTTAGAAAGAGAGACTCCAGGGGCACCTGAGTGGCTCAGTCGGTTAAGCATCTGACTTTGGCTCAGGTCCTGATCTCACCATTCATGAGTTTAAGCCCCGCGATGGGCTTTATGCTGACAGCTCAGCCTGGAGCCTGCTTCAGATTCTGTGTCTCCCTCTCTCTCTGCCCCTCCCCCCCTCTCCCTCTGTCTGTCTGTCTCTCTCTCAAAAATAAAAATTAAAAAAAAAAATAGAGACTCCAGGCATATGACTTTCTTTTTTTCATTTCCAAAGTAAATATTATCATTGCAATTTTCATTGTAACCATCATCTATCTTCCTGATGCCCGGTATTTAAAAGAGATTAATAGTGTGCTGCTTTTCCAAAGGGAAGGATGGAGAACCCTCAGCTCCATATACTGGCCCCCTTAATCTACCTTCACGTGCCCCCAGCTCCCCCGGAGGTATCTCAGCATGACCCCCAGGGCAATTCTCAAATGCTCCGTACAAGGACCATTAAAAAAACAAACAACAACAAATTCCAATTTCTGAAGAACTGACAAGTTTGTGAAATGAAATAAGAGTGAATGACCAGAAAATAAAATTAAAATAAAAGACTTTAACAGTTTAATCCCCAGTTTTTTATGAGGTGCAACAGATGTAAAATAACTTTCAAATGGCCGTACACGTTTCCAAGTGCCTACTCTTAATTTCAGTACTTACCTCGATGCAGCTCAGGCAACCGACGGCTCATGGTAGTAGCTGATTTCTAAGGTGATGCTCAGCTCAGAGACTGTAAAACTTTCCTATAAAATCTTAACAAAGCAGATCTGACATGTGAACTGTACCACATCAGATGTGTGGAACACGCAATCCCATTTTAAAGGCAATTCAGTTGTGAACGTCTGTCCAGCCTGCAAAGTGATGATGATTTTATCCTACAATAGACTTCTTCACCTGAAACAAGAAAAATCAATTGGGTCAGTTGTTCCTCACAACTCTTGGTTTTTAATATTCCCCCAGAGAGATTTTGATGACATGGTCAGGTTCAAGGACAAGCCCAATTCCTTCGGGAATTTAGTTCCAGCAAGTAAGCAGGTCTGCAGACTTATGGGCTGTGAGGTGCTGTGTTAGACGCTGACAATACAAATTTGCATGAGATACAGTTCCTTTTCTTGAGAAGCCCATGGAGCTCAATCTGTTTGTTGATTTTAGCAATTTAAGTTTTTATTCATGCCTGTAGAACATATGTAAGTAATAGTACCCAAAAATCTGAGTATTTTTTAAATTATTGTTCATTGCTATTTTTGCTTCTTTTCACCATGTACCTTAAAGTGCTGGAAGTTAACATCATTTTATCCCTTAGGGCACCTGGGTGGCTCAGTTAGTTTAGCATCCAACTCTTGACTTCTGCTCAGGTCATGATCTCATGGTTCATGAGATTGAGCCCCAAGTAAGGCTCTGCACTGACAGCACAGAGCCTGCTTGGGATTCTCTCTCCCTCTCTCTCTCTCTGTCTCTCTCTGCCCCTACCCTGCTCACACGCACGAGCTCTCTGTATCAAAATAAATACATAAACATTAAAGAAATTATTTTATCTCTTCTAGGACACATTTATTATCCTCCAGCCTGGGCTAGACATACCTCCTATTTGTACTCGAAGCATTGTGGTTTAACGTAGCATAGCGTTTATGACACACCTTTGTAAACTACCTATTTCTATGACTTCCTCGCTAGATTTTCAGCTTTCTGAGGGCAGGACATGTTTCTTAGCCACCACTGGATCTTTAGAGCCTAGAACATTTCCTGGCAGTAAGGATCTATAAATGTTTACTGAACTGTTGGGTAAATAAAGGAAGGAAAGGAAAAGCCTCCATTTATTTCTCCCTCAAATTGCTCATAGCTAAGCTGCTATAAAAGTAGGACATGTAGAAAGTTTGTCCCTCTTCATACTCATTAACATGAAGGACTAAAGAGCTCTTTGAGACCAACAACTCACATAAGTCACCATTAATGTGGGTTTCCTGGCTGTGAATATATGATTACAATGCTGTGGCTGAGAAAAAAGGGTATAGTGTTAATAAGAGGCCACTGAGCCCCCTACCTCCAACCCACTTTACAGAGGTGGCTTCCTGTTGTAACCGAGAGAGAATGTTTAGAATTATACCTATTGGATCTCCCATATATTAGCTGTATGACCTTGGGCAAGGGGCAAGCATTTTGAGCCACAGTTATCTCATCTGCAAAATGAGATAACAATAGGTACCTCCCAGTGCTGTTGTGAGTAATACAAAGGTGAGCGTTTATAATAAAGTGCTTAGAACACAGTTTTGCACACAATAAGTGCTCAGTTCATGTCAGCCACGCACGAAAGAAGGGTGTTGACATTTCTTTTAAAAAGTGTTCACTTTGCAATTATTAAATGTCAAAGGGCATGCTTTCTGAAATTTGTCCTTCATTTACATAGGTGTAATTGTCAATAACTGCACATCTCTGTAGCCCAACTGTGGATTCTTGAACGGAAATATAACTGACAAGCTCTGTATGATGCTAAGGGTGGCAAAGAGGAGGGTTTTTCCTTAGGAGTCATAATAACTGCAGCCAATATCTGGTGATTACATTTGAATCAACCACATTTCACTGAAAATGCAAGGGGCCTGAAGCTTACTAATTAACCTTATTGTGAACAAAGCAAGCTCTCTCTGCTGTCCCCTACGGGCCATAGTCTAATTACCTCTAGGCTCATTCTCTGACCTCTATTTCCTTCTATTTTTCCGAGGTGTGCCAACACAACGCATTTTGGATTAAGCCAAGCAGCACAGCAAGAGCTAAATAAGGAGTATTAGATTGGTTGGATTGTATTTACCTTTAACTTGAATTTTCTAAAATACTTCACTGCTTATTATCCAGTAAAAGATTGAGTTTCCTAGAGTGATTTCAGACCATCAAATGTATAATTACCGGACAGTATTGAGAAATGTTATATGCATTTTGACTCAAAAGTAGGCTAAAAGTCATAGAGGAAAACTCACATTTGCAAAAAATATACAACATAAAATTGTGAAAGAATTGCTTGTGTGCTCTCAACAAGAAAAAAAATTTTTTTCCACTTGCTATAAAAATTTAAGCTTTCATGTCTGTAGGTTACCGCATTTTGGGGAAAATACTTGTTGGTTATTTTGTCACATTTCCTGTTGAGTTTAAATGTGCTTTCAACTAATTTCTTAAAGCAAATTTCACTAAATTACCATAACTATAATAGCAATACTAAAGAACACACCATGCCAAATTGTCCTAAGATATGGCCTTCATCACAGAACATTTCAATTACCATAATTCTGGTGCTAATCTCAGGGTCCGTCTAGCAGTCACTGTCTTCCAGAAAAAATCTTTGTAAAGGAGAAATACATTTGTATTTTATTTATTTATTTATTCATTCATCTTTGAGAGAGAGACAGAGCATGAGCCAGGGAGGGGCAGAGAGAGAAGGAGACACAGAATCCGAAGCAGGCTCCCGGCTACGAGCTGTCAGCACAGAGACTATTGCCTGGCTTGAACCCACAAACCGTGAGACCACGACTTGAGCTGAAGTCTGATGCTTACCGGACGGAGCAACCCAGGCATCCCAGGAGAAAAACATTTTTAAAAAACATCTACTTCGTGGGGATTCACAACAAATGCAGCTGCCACTCATTTGATGTGTGGGCACATGTTCTAATTGCTTATTTAAATTGGCTTGTGTTTTTCCTGGAGTAGGTTTTACTGAAACCTTGCCTTCCTTCTACCCTCAACCTCCAAGAGCGAAGTAAGGAAGTTTTTGGATCACTCTTTCAAGCTTTTAGTTCTTTGGATTGATAGATGCTGGGCAGTTTTCCTTTTTATTTGCTAAAAAGGTCTGCAATTTCATTTTCCTTCACGTATTATGTGCAGTTTTTTCAATTACATTGAAATATTATCCCTCTCCAATCTCTGATATGATTAATAGGATCATGGGCCCCTTTGTTCGCTGTTTGTTTTTAGCTCTAGAAAATGCACTGCTCTCTGTAATTTCCTTAGTGGACCTCAAGACTTACTGAAGACACGGAAATGCAGTGATTCAGGCAGCAAGCCAGTAACAGCATAGGAAAGACTCCCAGTGAGAGCAGAGCATAGCATTTGTGCAAATCTGAGGTCTTGGTTGCCCGTTGATTCTCCTAAAAATTGAAAGTCATTTTAGCTACTATCTGTGTACTACTAAACCTGTTAACAGAGATGTTGTCATGAGGTTCAGGATTGATATCTTTCAGGAGGATTTTTAATATTTAAAATCGAAATAATGGTCAGTATGACTTGTAGGACATTAATGTCATATTGATAACCTATCTACTACAGTACTGGGATCTGGAAGTCTGCAAGGAAAAGTACAAAAGGTCTCCAGTCGCTTGGAATAGTGGTAGAACTACTACAAACAATATAATTTGTTTCTAAAATGGGTACCATGTTAGTTTCCTGTTGCTGCTGCAACAAATTATTACAACCTTAGTGGTTTAAAACAACACAAATTTATTCTTACCATTGTATAGGTTAAAAGCCTGACACTGGTCTCCCGGGGCTAAAATCAAGTTGTCAACACCCTGCAGTACTTTCTAGATGCTCTCTAGGAGGATCCATTGTCTTGCCTTTCTCAGCTTTTACCCACATTCCTTGGCTTGTGGCTTTCTTTCTTCACCTTAAAAGCCAACAACATTGGCTCCCTCTGACCATCCTTCCATGGTTACATCTCCCTCTTGCCACAACCAGAAAAAGTTCTCTGCTTTTAAGGGCCCAGGTGATTAGATCTGGTCCACTAGGAATCCGAGATAATCTCCCATCTCAATTTCCTTGACTTAACCACATTCGCAAAGTTCTTTTTGCCATGTAAGGCAACACATTCGCAGGATCCAGGAACTGAGACATAGACATCTTTGGGGAACCATGATTCTGCCTATCAGAGATACTATTTTCAAAACTAGCAAAAGTTGACACAGCTGTGGTCGGTAATGGTAAATAACCTACAATTTCCATCGACTTTTACCAAACTCTCAATTTCATAGTTTTCTTTCCACTGAAATATAGCAGAACAGCACTGTGTGTTAAAATTACTTAGATTCAGGGGTCTCCTGGGTGGCTCAATTGGTTAAGCGCCAGACTCTTGGTCTCAACTCAGGTCATGATCTCACGGTGATCTCACACGGTTTGTGGGTTCAAGCCCTGCATCGGGCTCTGCACTGGCAACGTGGAGCCTGCTTGGGATTCTCTGTCTCCCTCTCTCTCTGCCTCTTCCCTGCTCATGCACTCTTTCTCTAAACAAACAAACAAACAAACATTAAAAAAATAAAATTACTTTGCTGGAAATTAAAGAATTTAAAATTAAAACAATGCTGATTGGGTGTATGTGTGCATCTTTGAGTGTTTTCTTTTGCAAAATATCTTTCCCTGATTGTACTCTTCATCAGATGAGTCTGATTCAAATTATCCTAGACTAGAGCGTGGTACCTGATCTACTTTTCTTCTGACTCGAACTACCCACCATGACAACCATCTCATGCCACTTATCTTTAGCACAGAAGACCTGTTGTTCGGGCATAAGTGCGTTCTGACAGCTCTAAGAAAGGAGCTGGCACTCAGTGAGAGAAAACAGACCACATTCAGGGATGATGGCTGATTGGAGGCTTTATATGTGACAACGAGGCTGGGTTCCCCTCCATAGGGACGTAGAACCTGGTGCTGCATCATCTGTCCTCCCTCCGTCTGCCACTCCCACACAGAGAAAGCTGCCATGAAAACCTGAAGAAGGGACAATGCTTGGCAGTTCCTAACATCAGTCAGGATTGATTAAACCAAGAATGGTTAAATTGATTAATCCAAGAATGGTTAAACCACGTACCTCACGGTGGCTGCCATCAGTCTCACCCTTTGCACACGATCTTGTTTCTAAGCAATTCTCACAATAAATTTATATTGTTTTATTTCCCCCTGTTCTAGAGATGAGGTGACTGGAGTTCAGAGTGGCTGAGCAAAGCATCTAAGGTCTCACAGTGAAAAAGCATTGGAGTTTACTGGCTTTCAAAAAAAAAAAAAAAATGAAGAAACATGCTAAAAGGCAAGGAAAAAAACCCACAGCCCGGAGAGCCAAATCATCAAACCAAACTCAGATGTGTTATAGACTTTAGAATTATAAGACGAGGGATTTGAAACAACGGTGATGAATATGTTAAAGTCTCTACTGGAAAAAGTAGACAACATATTAAGAACAGATGGCTAATGTAAGCAGAGAGATGTGCACTTTAAAAAACAATCTAAAGAAAATGCTAGAAAGCAACAGCACAGCAACAGAAATGAAGAATGTCTTTGATGTGCTCATCAAGACACTGCCTTGGCCATGGGGAATCAAATCAGTGAGTTTGAAGACAGGTCACTAGAAACTTCTCAAGGTGAAATTCAAATTAAAAAATTAAAAAAGCAAAACAAAACAGCAAATATAATAGAACGTATGAGAATGATGGGACACGGAGTGCCTGAGTGGTTCAGTTGGTTGAGTGTCTGACTTGATTTCGGCTCAGGTTATGATCACACAGTTCATAGGTTTGAGCCCCGTGTCGGGCTGAGCCTGCTTGGGATTCTCTTTCTCCTTCTCACTCTGCCCCTCCCCAGCTCATGCTCTCTTTTTCTCTCTTGAAACAAATAAATAAACTTAAAAAAAAAAGAATGGGTGAAAGGGCGGGCCTACGCCGGCCGACTCCATCTTGTTCTGTGTTCTCCACCTTGAGTGACTATGTCCCCGACATGACCCCTTTTCCGGGAAAATCACGGAAACCTCAGACCTCGCCTCCTCCCCTTGAGTAACCTCCCGCTCACCCGTTCAAACTTCCTGATCAAAACACGCCCAGCGACCTGCCTAACAGGACTCCGACCCTTCCCCAGCCAATCGGCCGAGGCCACGACCCTTCCCCAGCCAATCGGCTGAGGCCACAGCCATTACCTCACCAACTGCCCCTAGATCCCTATAAAACCTTTGTGCTTTCGAAACTCGCTCTCTCTCCCTGGTATCTCACCGCTGAGTCGGTGCAGGTGGGGGATTGAGCTCGAGCTAGCTCGAATAAAGGCTCTTTTGCTTTTTGCATCGGACTGGGCTCCCTGGCGGTATTTGGGGATCACAAATTCTGGGCATAACATGGGACAATTTCTAAAGATACAACATGCACACAATTGGAATAGCAGATGGAAGAGGAAGAAAGAATGAAGAAGAAGAAGAAATATTTGAAGTAATAATGGCCAGGAACCTTCCCACATTAATAACAGACCCCAAGCCACAAATTTAGGAAGCTCAGGTTATACAAAGCAGGATAAGTATAACTGAAAGAAAGAAGACAATGAGTGAAAACTTTGAAATGTTGAAAGAAAAAACCCAATTTAGAATTCCATTCTATCAAAATTATCCTTTGAAAGTAAAGAATAAATGAGGACTTTCTCAGACCAACAAAAACAGGGAATTCATCACCAGCAGACCTGCCTGCAATAAATGCTGGACGTTGCTCTTTAGGTAGAAGGAAAGTGATAAAGATCAGAGACTTCGATCTACCTAAACAAAGGAAGAGCAACACCGAAGTAATACATGAAGGTAGAATAAGGTCTTAACTCTCTCATTCTTTTAAGTTTATTTATTTATTTTGAGAGAGACAGAGACAGTGCAAGTGGGGGAAGGGGCAGAGAGAGTGAGAGAGAGAATCCCAAGCAGACCTGCTGTCAGTGCACAGCCCGACACGGGGCTCGAACTCAACAAATCGTGAGATCATGACCTGAGCTGAAACCAAGAGTCAGACACTTAACTGACTGAGCCACCCAGGTACCCCTAATTATCTCATTCTTAATGAATCTAGACTCTTTGCCATTTGCTTAAAGAGTAACAGTAAAAAAATGTGTTGGGTGATTAACACAGATGGAAAAGAGAAATGAATGATAATGCTACATTAGACAGGAAAGAGGAATTGGGAATGATACACACTTGTTAGAAGGGTTAAAATCCAAAATACCAATAATACCAATTGCTAGTGGAGATATGGAGCAGCGTTCATCATTGGCCAGGACATAAAAAGGTGAAGCCATCTTGGAGGACAGTTTAACTCTGTCTTATAGAGCGACATAGTCTTACCATACAATTTGGTGATTCTCATGTTAGATATTTACCTAGCTGACTTGAAAATGTAAGTATTCAGAAAAACCTGACTGTGAATGTTTATGGCAGTTTTATTCATGAATCTTAAGTGCATATTAATAAATGAAATAAGGCAGTGCTAATAGGTTATACACATTTTAAGATTCAATTTGTATGCTCTCGTTTAAAAAGTTGTTGTTCTTCCTCCAATGTCACTAAAAAAGTTCTTTTTGATATTTCCCCTGTTTACAATATTTCTAGGTCAAGGTTGAAAAACAGAACTTCTATACTGGCCCTCAGATATTTTATAAATATTTCATCAATAATCAAGTTATAAAAATCCTATTTAGACTTCAAAGTATTTACCAATTTTTTTCTTTCCCTTTTGACATTCCCGTGTTCCAAAATTACTTTCCAAGTCTAAGAAAATAAAAATTTCTTTCTACACTTTTTTTTTTTACCAACATAGACTTTAAGTAGGAAAGTACATTAAAAATAATAGAGAAGAGAGACAGATTTATTACGTTTAAAAATTAAACTTAGCATGATTTAAGTTCCTTGAAATGTGAGCTACTATCAATTTATGGCTTCAATATATCTTTATAACTGCAAAAGACCGCTAGCTAAAGGGTAGGAAAAAGTCAGAGAACAGTTGTAGGTGGTTAAGAGACAATGTAGCCCAGCAGATATATCAGCCTTTCTCAGCCTCCACAGTCTTGACATTTGGGAGGATAATTCTTCATTGGGAGGTAGAGGGTGGCTGTCTTGTGCTTTGCGGGATGTAGAGCAGCAGTCCTGGCCTCTACCAGAAGATCCAGTGATATTCTCCACACACCTATGCCAACCAGAAAGGTCTCCAGACACTGCCACATGTTCCCTGGGGGCAACCCCCCCCCAGGTTGAGAATAACCAGGATACAGCAAGAGATTGATAGGCCGAAGGTTAGGATTCAGCTCAACTTCTCCCAATTATTCGCTGAATGCTTTCGGAGAAACCACTCAACTTCTTTGACCTTTGCTTTCACACAGCATTAAAATAGGCTGAGACTATTTTACAGGATTTCTATGAAGTTCAAGTGGTTAATATATGAAAAATGAATTGTAAATGGCATTATTATTCTTGAGTGATACAAATACAAATTGTGGATTGGACTTGAGATGTAAAGAGATCAGGCCGTATAAGAGACAAGACTAATATAAAGGTCTTAACCAGGGGTAATTTTGCCAGTCAAGGGACATTTGGCAAATTCTGAACACAGTTTTAGTTGTCACAATTCAGGGAGGGGTGCTACTGGCATCTAACGAGTAGACTGGCCAGGGATGCTACTAACTCTTTGACATTTCACAGAGAACTCATGCTGCATGGTCACCTCCTGCTGATTTGGGGGCCAAGATCAGTAGTAGGGCTACTTGTAGAGACGGGTTTATTGATACGGTTGTAGGATAGAAGGACGACTGGGCTGTAGGCAAGGAGTCAGTGTTTGAACCTAGTTGCATTCTCCACTAATTGTGTGCTCTGAGGAAATCCTCAGATTTTCCACTTGCAATATGCAGCAACTACATGGAACCAAGAGCAGAGCTGCACGGGGCTGGGGGTCATCTAGTTCCATGTGAACAATCTGAAGCCCGGAGGGGTGAAGACAGAAC
Organism: Panthera uncia; assembly: GCF_023721935.1. Taxonomy (NCBI): domain Eukaryota; kingdom Metazoa; phylum Chordata; class Mammalia; order Carnivora; family Felidae; genus Panthera; species Panthera uncia. The sequence goes on along the minus strand of NW_026057577.1, from coordinate 124,908,540 downwards.
ATTGTTTATTCCAGCTGGAACATTTCCAGCAACTGTTGCAGAAGCAAATCAAAACCACCCAAAGCCCAAAGCAAAAACTTTGTAGCTGCTAAGATTCTCAGGGGGTTTGAAAACAGAGGCATAATGATCTGACCAACCAAATTATTAAATTTCATTTTTCTGTCTGCATAAATATTTATTGAATGCTGATTACATTTCAGGTTTAGGGCAGGCAGCTGAGCAACCACAGATGTCACAGATAAGTTCTCTCTCTCTCTCTCTCTCTCGAGAGAGAGAGACAGAGAGCATGAGCAGGGGGGAGAAGCAAAGAGAGAGGAAGAGAGAGGATTGAGGCGGGCTCTATGCCCCAAATCAGGGCTTGATCTCACTACCATGAGATCGTGACCTGAGCTGACATCAAGAGTCGGATGCTCAACAGACCAAGCCACCCAGGTGCCCCTCAAGTTCTTCTCTTAAGAAATTTCTTGGCCACGTGAAGGAATTATTTGTTTTCTTCAGATAGGGTATCAAGGATGTTTCTGTTTCACTTGTATTGTTTAATCAGTGCAACAGGGTTGACTGTTGAGAGGCTGCCATTTAATGAAACTCTGTCCAGGGCCCCTCAAGACAAGCATTCTCACCCTAGAAGACTAACCTTCCTTGGGGGACTAGGAGCACTTTGCTGTGAAGGTCTAATCCCACTGGTTGTTGGGATGTTCTCTTGTGTTTCCTTTAGCTACTCCCCATGTGCTCTCTTCTCAGATGTTTTAAAAGTTCTCCATCTGGGCATAGCATCCATCTGGTATCACTCCTTTTCACCAGGGCTGGTATGCTCCCTTTCTCCCCACCTACTCTGGAAGTCTTTCCTACTGGCAACTGCATGTGTTACAGTTCTCCCGTGTTTCAGGTAATGTCTATGTTCTTCTACAATCCCTTGAGTCTTCTCCAAATGTATGCCTCCTTCAGTTATAGCCTACTCAAATCCAAAACAACTGCTTTTTTTTTTTTTTTTTTTTTTGCCTTTGGAACCTCCTTCTGCAGTATCCTCTTTGATTTTTCACTGCGTATCTCCCCAGCCAGCCACATGCCTTATTGCGCCTGCAGCCCTGGTCTGGCCTGGCTCCCCACACCAGGCACAGCAGTTCAGCAAGAGTGCTGCCTAGGACGTGAAGTGAGGGCCAAGGGCTCTGCCATGAACTTGACATGGACTGGCCTTCTCTACTCTTAGGCCGTGACTCAACCACTCATGTTGCTCTTTCTCAGCCATTTCCAGAGTGGTGTTGTTAAATATTTGCCATCTCACCAGCCCTATCACCTCTGAATTACCCAGTGATGTAGTTGGAAACTTTGGGCACTCAAGCAAAAATTTTGGAGCACATTATGTTTAATCGCAGAACAAAAATTTCTAGTCTCCTTGAAATTCAGCTGCCATTTAAATGGTGTTCATCACCACAGAGAAGGAAGCGGAGTAACCAGCGGGATGTTTCTGGTTCCTTTCATCACTGGAACCAAGTTACTAAGGGGGAATTGGAACGATGCCTCATGATCCCCATGTTTTCCATTTGTTCTCTTGTTACTTGGGCTCTGGCATCATGAAGAGGGTCTGGGAGGGTCCTGGTCAGAAGTAAATTTTTTATAAACTGGGTTTGTGAAGAGCATTACATTCCATGTTTATATTAGCAGTTATCTGTTGCTGCACAGACTATTTCCCCAAAATGTCGTGTCTTAAAACCATAAATATGTATTATCTCATGCAATTTCTGTGAGTCAGGAATCAGGGAGCACCTTTGTTGGGAAGATATGGCACAGAGTCTCTCCTGAGTTTGTGGTCAAGACGGAAGTCAGAAGTGCAGATCTTGAAGGTGCCGGGGGCTGGAGAACACACTTCCAAGGCAGCTCACTCACATGGCTGGTAAGTTAATGCTTCTTGTTGGCAGGAGGCCTCAGCTCCTCATCATGCGGGCTTCTCTAGAGGGTTGTTTGAATGTCCTTACAGCATGGCTTTCCCCAGAGTGATCCAAGAGAGCAAGGCAGATGCTGCAATGGTTTTCATGACCTGGCCTTGGAGGTCACACACTATCATTTCCACAATATCCATAAATCCCAGGAACCAGAGTTCATCGGAGGCCATCATGGAGGGCATCTGGGGGCTCAACAGACATTAACCGATGTTTTTGGTAAAATATACATACAGTTGAGTAATCAGTTAGCATCTTGGTAATGAAAAACATGCTGGAATATCACATATGACTCTTAAAGAATTGACTTCATTGCTACCTTCCAAGGATTGTGAGGCAACACCAAAGTCTAACCAAACTCTATATGTTCTTGCAATTTTCTTCTCATGTAGGTAACAGAGTTTCTAGAAGACTCATGCCTCAGTCATGTAACCTTGGAATTGTTAGGTATGCTTATGGTTCAGTCTTAAATTCCTATCAGCAACATCCTTAAATATTAAGTACATACTGGGGCACCTGGGTGGCTCAATCGGGTTAAGCATCTGACTTCAGCTTAGGTCAGGTCACGATCTCACCATTCGTGAGTGTCCACCTGCACCGGGCTTTCTGCTGACGGCACAAAGCCTGCTTTGGATCCTCTGTTCCCCTCTCTCTCTGCCCCTCCCTTGCTTACACTCTTTCTCTCTCTCTCTCTCTCTCTCTCTCAAAAATAAACATTTAAAAAAAAGACTAAGAACATTTTCCTCTTTCAAAAAGCTATAAAAATCTATACAGATTGTGGTTCCTGGGAAGCAGCTTCAATGACAGCTGTGCTTTTGTCCATGCTGTTTTTAACTTGTTGAAATGAGTGTTGCTTACATGACACAGAACACACAGCCTGCGTTTCCAGTTGCACGTCTGTACGTGTGTTTTCACATTTCAGTCTGTATGTGGTCCTCCCAACAATAAAAAAGAGTTTATATTTTATGGAAGCCCTATATCCACTTTATTTTTAGAATGGTGTTTACTTAACTATGGGATTTCTCTTTTAAAAAAAAATTTTTTTTAATGTTTTGACTTATTTTTGAGACAGAGAGAGACAGAGCATGAGCAGGGGAGGGGCAGAGAGAGAGAGAGCGAGACACAGAATCCGAGGCAGGATTCAGGCTCGGAGCTGGCAGCACGGAGCCCGACGCGGGGCTCAAACTCACAGACAGTGAGATCATGACCTGAGCCCAAGTCTGACACCCAACCGACTGAGCCACCCAGGCGCCCCAGGATTTCTCTTATTTTATGTTTATTTATTTTGGGAGAAAAAGAGCACATGCCGGGGGAAGGGGGGCAGAAAGCGAGGGAGAGAGAGAATCCCAAGCAGGCTCTGCACTGTCAGGACGCCCGACACGGGGCTCAGTCTCACGAACCATGAGATCAGGAACTGAGCTGAAATCCAGAGTCAGATACTTAACTGACTGAGCCACCTAGAGTCCCTGTAAAATATGGGGTTTCTAAGGTGATAGCGTTCCAGGTACAAATGGACTGCAAAGAAGCATTTCCTGCTCCACTGGGAAGATTGGTGTAACAGGCTTTCAGGATATGTGGTTCAAAGCAGCCTTTGGGAGTAAAAAGCCAGGTGGGAAAGGATAGTCTCTGGTACTTTCAGAATCAGAAGCTGGTTGGGATTAGTCTTCATTAGTGTCATCATCCTGATGCTTTGATGCCAGGTTCCCAGATCTGCTACCTTTGTTTTCCAGGTACTAGGACTACTCCACATCATCAGAACCTAAATTTCCCATCTTTCTATGACTTATCACTCTCACCGGGTGTTTATTTGGGATCTTTAAATCATGCAGCCACAAGACATTCAGAATGTCTGGAAGCTGGGCCATGCCTGTTTTCATTTACTACTGAAAGTATTATTATGCTATTCTTGACATCAATTCTTTGAATTCTGTTTCTAAGAGCTTTGGCTCTAGAGTATAGCAGATGCAACTTCATTGGAGACTCAATGGAAAATATGATCTTGGAATCTAAATGAAGGAGCACTTACAATATGAAGGGCTTTCTTTCCCTGTCATAAATGGGTGCCCTGGCCCTGACACTGAAGAAACAAGCCCTAATTGATGCCCTGGCAAGAAGCCAAGTCAAAAACTTGTAAGTACAGAGCAAGGCTTTTAACCACCAGGAGGAGGTTGTTCGTACTGACACAGTATAAAAGGTTAGCACAGACTTTCAGGCAAACAGGGTCACGCTCATAAACCCTTAGAATCACATGAAATGACATTGACCATAGCATTCACTACAGTAAGTGAACTGAACAATGTCTTCTAGAGAAAAGCACCAAATGAATTCCATCTGCATGTAGTTAATTGGGGTAGTTTAAGGATTCAAAAAAAAAAATTGCTAAATATGGTGAGTTTTCCTTGGAGAAATAGAATCAAAATTATCACTCAGGGGAAATTGTAATCAGTATTACTAAACAAACAGTGGTTTTTTTTTATTACAAAGCTTGACCACCAATTTATAAGGAAAAATAGAAAGAAACAATAGCCCAGAGCCAAGCAAACCAATTATTAGCAAATACACCAATGAGAAATGCTTAAAGTCTATGAAATTTAGACGCTTTGATCAAATATTGTTAAATTTTAATGAGAAACAAACTAGTGTGTGATAGTTCAAGTTCATTTTAACTGATGTGTTCTGCAGGAAAGCAATGTTAGAATTTATGTGAAATTAAGCAATTTAAACTATTTAGCTGGATTTCAAAGTTTTTTTTTTAATAAATAGATAATAGGAAGATGATGTATTTTTATAGATTGAATATACTGGGTAAATACAGTAAAGCATTTTACTTAAGTAATAGAAAAACACACTGGAGAAAAGGATTGGCCTAATTACATTAGGATTTTCCCTGAGTATTTTACAATCACATATAGTCTGTTCCACTGAAGGCTTAATCAGGTGAAAACTCAGAGTGTAATAAAAATTCACATACTGATTAAGGGCAGGAAGACCCTAGTCTGATTTATTAAAATATATCGATTATGGAAGTTTTTTTTTTTTTTAATGTTTGTTTATATTTTGAGAAAGAGACAGCACAAGCAGGGGAGGGGCAGAGAGAGAGGGGGACAAAAGATCTGAAGCGGGCTCTGTGCTGACAGCAATGAGCCCTGTGCAGGGCTCAAACTCATGAACCAGGAGAGCATGACCTGAGCCAAAGTTGGACACTCAACCTACTGAGCCACCCAGGTACCCTGGATTATGGAATAATTTTTAAGGCATGTTGTGTGGTGAGAGATACTATGTTTCACAGAGAGCAGATTAGGAGCAAAAGTATCTGAAATTTAGACCTGGTTTCAGTTTGTATTAGTTTGTGACCTTAGACAGGTCCCATCCTTGTAAACTTGGATTTTTGTTCTACAGAGTTGATTTAAAAATAATTATTTTGCCCATTTCATAGGGCTCATGTAATGTAATTTTGTCCATTTCACAGGGCCTCGTGTCCGTTTCACAGGGCTCATCAAAAGAAATCATGTACATGGAAATACTTTGTGAACTCTTAAGGGCTAGATATATGTAATATATTTGTAGTGAATTTAAGTATCTGCAAATGGCAACCTAAACTGATGAGCAGTTGCTTGAAACTGAGCTTCCGGGAACTTACTTTAATGAACACTTGATTATAATTGAAGTGAAGGCATCAACTTTGTGTATATCATTGCTGCTTCTTGAATACTCAAAAGTTGAATGGGCCACCCCCTTCATGGTGTTTTCTTTGGTATTTGGTGTTTCATGGTGTTTCTTTCATTATAATGAAAATAGTCATCTCTTTTGCAATAAAAGTACAAAGGAGATCCAGGACTCATCCCTTCAGTAGTTTCAATTCATTGATGAAGTGAATGGTCATGTGTGCTACATCTGTGGGAGAATATCTGATTTGTCTTTCGCTCAAAGGGCTCTTTACCAATAAGGACATAAGCTATCATGACACAAAAGTATAATACGAAGCAGATGAAAAAAAAATCTGTAAGGATGACCCGAAGTGCTGTTGATACTCCAGGAGGGAATTTTATTTCTAAAGACAGATTTAAAAAGTTTTATAGAGTTAGTTAAATAGCATATTCTAGGCAACCAGAGCACCGAGGTAGAGTGATCTGATCTGGCTGGAAGGTACTTCACATGGGGGAAGTAGAGGGTACTACATGGCTGAAAAGATAGGCTGAGGCTACATCGGGCAGGAATTGGAAAGCAAAACAGGCAGAACAAAAAGACAAAAAGAATAGAGGAGACTTTTTGCTCTTTGGAGATTGTGTCATAATTGTTCTTATGAGAGAAACCATATGTGTCTGTATGGGGGATATCCTCTCAAAATGGCACAAACAAGCAGAAGATGAAAATGATCCCTTAAGTGACTCAGTGACTCTGTTGTGTTGTAATCTACATTTTACAAATTGAGAAATTCAGCCTAGAGAGGATAAATATTGCCAGGTTCATTGCTATGGACTGAATTGTGTCCCTCACAAAATTTGTACGTGAATGCCACACCCCTCGGTGTGGTAGTACTTGGAGATGGGGCCTCTGGGACGTAGGTTTAGATGAGGTCATGAGAGTGAGGTCTGGATTACTGCTCTTCTAAAAAGAGTCATCAGAAAACTTTGTCTCTCTCTGTGTCTCTGCCTCTATCTCTGTCTTTGTGTTTCTGTGTCTGTCTGTCCGTCTGTCTCTCCCTCTGTCTTAGAGCTCTTACAAAGAAGATGTCATGTGAGCAAATAGCAAGAAGGTAGTCATCTACAAGCTAGGAGGAGAGATTTCATCAGAAACTAACTGTGCTGGCTAGTTGACCTTGGAGTTCCAGCTTCTAAAACTGTGAGAAAATAAATGTCTACTGCTTAAGTCATCCGATCTGTTTGGGCTATGACAGCCCAAGCTAAGTAATATATTCATGAGGCTGATAAGTCCAGGTTAAAACTCAGGCATACCCTGTTAAGCTCAAGATTTAATAAAAGTAATATAATCTACACTCCCAAAGACAGATAATAATGATTGTAATAATAATATGGATAATAGCTAAGGTGTTCTAAATACATATATTAGTTCATTAAATCCTTACTATAAACTTATGAAGTTGGTTCTATTATTATTCCTGAATACACTAACAAAATAATTTAAGAATACATATAAAAGTAAAATTCAAACCTCAAAATAAATAATAAGGAGTGGCTAATAACCTGAGGTGCTAACAATGATAGATAGTATTCAATATACCCATACAACTCTAAGTGACGGTGTTTTGTTTGTTTGTTTGTTTGTTTGTTTGTTTTTTGTCTATAAATAATTCCTAGGCTGCCAGTGTCCCTGGATCAAACTTGTAATCGCATGGTTGAGATATTCATTGTGAAAAATTATAAGGGCCTGGAAATAGAAGAATCTGGGATGTGTGACAGGCATATACACATGGGACACAACTATGAAGACTGACTGGCTCTTAGAAATGTTTATCTGTTTAGAAACCTGAACTTGAAGTTTTGCAAGAAAATTCACAAGAAGATGCCTGACCATCTGGGTATTCTGAAGCATACACAGCCATCACACATTGCTAATGATCTGTCTAGAGAATACATTATCTTATTTAAATAAATACCTGTCATAGTAAAAAATTTGCCACAGGGGAAAGATACACACATATTCATCAACTTGGGAAGATTACCAAAGGACCTGAAAAGCATAATTAGTGAGAACAGAAAATACAATTATATGGGGGACTGTGTGAAAGGGCAGTTCTTATAAAAGCACTGTTGTTTTGAGCCACATAATGAAGGATCAGTTCAAAAAGAATAAATTGAAGATTTACTTAATCAAATCTACTTCTCTCTTCAAAGTTTTCTCCCCCTGCCCACAAATCTTGTGAAATCTCTCATTTTAAGATGTTTCCTATATTTTTCATTTTGTTTCAGAAAAGCAGCATTTTGATTTAAGGGAAGAAAAATCTCATACCAGGCTCTTTCCCCAATCCTACAGAAGTAGTTTTTAAAAGTTAAACAATTACAACCATAATTCTTGTACAAAATTCAGAGCTGATCCACCTTTTGATAATGTAATAATGAATGCTTTAACCAAACAGCTTAAGCACTTAGGATACAATTCCTTGTTCTATAGTATTAGCTAACAAGGGGGATCTCTCACATCCATAAAATACATCCAACAAATGCATGGATTCTTGCATGATAGCAAGATCAGATTAGTCATAAAAGAAAATTAATACAATCATATGAATTATTTTTACAGAAACGTCTTCAGGTAAGGGATACAATAAAGGACATTTCATTTCCCAACTAAGTTCTAAAATAATTGAGCCAGTTTGTCAAAAGGACAGGAAACAACCTGGACTTGTGAGTGGCATCCGAAGCGGCAAATACCCTACCGGTGTCTGAGAATTGGGGGTGTGGGGAGCCCCACCTCCTCACATTGGATATTGGGTCCCAGAATGTACAAAGGCAGCATTTCCCCCATAAGTTAAGCAAATTACTGTATGACCCACCAGTTCTATTCCTAAGTATAAATGATGGCCAATTTTATGTGTCAACTTGGCTAGGGTTTGGTGCTCAATTATTTAGCCAAACGCCAGTCTAGATGTTGCTGTGAAGGTATTTTTCAAATGTCATTCACATTTAAATCATCAAACTTTGAGTAAAACGGATTACCCTTCATAATGGGAGTGGCCCTTCAATCATTTGAAGGCCTTAAGAGCAAAGACTGAGGATTCCCATAGAAGAATTCTCCTCAAGTATGCAACACAGAATCAAGCCTTGCCTGAGTTTCCCTTGTGTCAACCTGCAAAACTTAGACTCAAAACTATAGTTCTTACCTGAACTTCCAACCTCCTGGCCTGGCCTACAAATTTCAGACTTCCCAGCTCCCAAAATCATGTGAGCCAATTCCTTAAAATAAATCTTTCTCTCTATATATATGTCTATGTGGAAAGAAAACCTATTGGTTTGATTTCTCTGGCGAATGCTAAGATAATAAATGCTCAGAAGAATTGAAAACAGACACTCAAACAAATACTTGTACATGAATGTTCCTAACAGCACTATTCGTGATAGTCTGAAGGTAGAAACAACCCAAATGCTCATCAACAGATGAATGGATACACATAATGTGGTAATCCATGCAATGGAGTATCGTTTAGCCAGGAAAAGGTATGAAATATTGATACATGCTACAACATGGATGAACTTCAAAAACTTAGATGAAAACCAGAAACAAGAAACCAGATGCAAAAAGGTCTTATACTGTATGACTCCATTTGTGTAAAGTATCCAGAATAGATAAATCCATAGAGACAGTAAGCAGATTAGTGGTGGCCAGGGGCCAGGGATGAGGGGAATGGAGGTGACTGTTTACTAGGTATGTGGGTTCTCTTTGGGGTGATGAAAGTGTTTTGGAACTTGATAAAGGTGGTGGTTGCACAACGCTGTGAGTGGACTAAATGCTGCTGAATTGTATGCTTTAACAATGGTTCATTTTATGTTATATGAATTTCACTTCAATTTCAAAAAAAAAAAGCAGTAGAACTTGATGATGAATAACACAGAGAAGAGCAGAGGTGAAGTAGAAGATGAACCCAAGGTAGGTTTTAGGCTGAGTGCATGGGTGACTGATGATACCATGAATAGCCCCAGGAGATGTGAATTTAGAGAACGGGGCAGCAGGTGGGGGGATGGGGAAGCGGGGGGAAGCAGTTTTGTAGATGTCGATATTGAGGCAATGAGGCACTTAAGTGGAAAGTTGCTGAAGGTGTTTGGAAAAATTGAAGCACAAGGTAGATGACAGATTAGCAAAAGTTGTAACTAGAAGGGGAACAGTCTTGTGAGTAGAACTTTGGCTCCCAATTTCCCACCCTTGGTCGTCTCATTAGTCTGGGATTCTTCAAAAAGGACACCTCTGGTTCTGCAATGATTTCTGACTAAAGTTACTACAATGATGGGCACTATAACCACAAAAATATTGACTGAAGTATTTAAAACAGTGGAAATAGTATTTACATATATATATATATATGTGTGTGTTACATATACATATATATATTTATATATACATACAACTTAGTATATACATATTTTTGAGAGAGAGAGAGAGAGAGAGAGAGAGAGAGATGGGGGAGGGGCAGAGGGAGACAGAGAATCACAAGCAAGTTCCATGCTCAGTGCAGAGCCCGACATGGGGCTTGATCCCATAACCATGAGATCATGACCTGAGCCAACATCAAGAGTTGGATGCTCAACTGAGACACCCAGGTGCCCCACATTTATATTATACTAACTAGAATACTGTATGCTATTCATTAGTATAATACATACCTATCTAATTAGTATAATAATAGCAATCATATTACATTTATTACATGAATGGTTTCTAGAACAGTTTTCCACACAGTGTTTCCATCTTAGGTGGTGGTATGAGAAATTTGAGGCTCAAAGCGATGCCTTGTCCTAGATTGTGCTGGTAGTAAGTGGCAGCCTGGCCTTCTCTCCTTCCAGTCCCCATGCCCCTCATTCTTCTTTTATTTTAATTTTTAAAAATTTTTTATTTTATTTTATTTTATTTTATTTTATTTTATTTTATTTATTTTTTTAATGTTTTTATTTATTTTTGAGAGAGAGACAGAGCACGAGTGGGGGAGAGGCAGAGAGAGAGGGAGACACAGAATCCAAAGCAGGCTCCAGGCTCTGAGCTGTCAGCACAGAGCCCGACACGGGGCTCCAACTCACAAGCCATGAGATTATGACCTGAGCCAAAGTGTGACACTTAACCAACTGAGCCACCCAGGTGCCCCCTCCTCATTCTTCTTTTAGAACAGAATTCATTTTTTGGTCTGTCTTGTGTATTCATTCAAGTCTTTGTGTCTTTGATCCAGTACCAAGTCCTAAAATACTAGATATTCAGAACTATTTTATAATATATAAGTCTAAAAAAGCTATTTGCATCATATAGCTACTTCACATAAATGTAAGGTTTTAACTTAAATATCTGCTGCATAGTTTATAAACCATTACAGATAAATCTTTGGTTCACATAGATGTAACTTGGAGTACTTGTAAACATTTCCAACATTTTCATTGCCTAATCATTCTTTTCTGTCAGCAACTAAAATAAGGAGTTTTGAACCAGCTTTAATTCTAATTTTTACCTCCTGTGTCACTGGCCAGTAATTTATCATTTTCAGCCTCAAGTCAATATGGGAGGATTGCCAATCATCTCTAGGGGATTTTTTTTAATCCATACTTTTAAAAAGACTTATTTACCTATTTTGAGAGTGGAAGAGGGAAAGAAAGAGAGAGAGAGAAAGAGAGAACCAGTGAGGGAGGGCCAGAGAGAGTGGGGGAGGGAGAATCCCAACCAGTCTCCATGCTGTCAGCTCAGAGCCCACTGTGGGGCTCGATCTCACGAACCATGAGATCATGACCTGAACTGAAATCAAGGGTTGGTCGCTTAACCAACTGGGCCACCCAGGCACCCCACTCGCGGCTTTTCTAATGTGGCATCTTACGACCTCATTGTCCATTTCACTTTGGTAGGTCTACTTAATAAACTGACTCTAAGTAAGTTTGATTTGTTTATATTACTCTTTTTGCACAAATAACCATATTTTGCATGCTTATATAACAAGAAGGTCTATGTTGTGTTTGTCTAAAAATTATAGCTATGGAAATAGTACTGAAAGCCTTTATCCTGGGGACTTCCTGAACACTGTCAATTATATTCCAAACACAGTTTTAGCTCAGTAAAACATATTTTTTTCTCTTAAATGTTAAACACACACATATAATCAACAGGATAGGTAATCTATGTGTTTTTCATTCATTTACCCTTAGCTTATATTATTATACGACTCATAACAATGATAAAAGCTTTTCTGATGTTTAAAAGCTGCTTTTACAAACTTCTCTTTTAGAAACAGAAATAAGGATTTTGCAAGAATATTGAAACTAAATCCTTCTTTAACCCCTGAACTCCTGAAAAGAGATCAAGTACTATGGGGAGACAAAACTTGCCAGTATCGTTTTTCTCTTTTCCTTAACATATGTGATTTTCAGAGGTCAACAAGGTTGGTCTTTTGTGGACCATTTTACTTGTGAAAAACTGTCAGCTCGCTAGATATCAGGGGCTGTTACAACCAGTCGAAGACCTTTTGTATTTTAATATTGTGGTGGAACTGATCAAGAGAAAAAAAACCCGGGCGTCTGGGTGACTCAGTCGGTTGAGTGTCCAACTCTTGACTTCAGCTAAGGTCATGCTCCCAGGGTCATGGGATTGAGCCCCACATCAGGCTCTGTATTGGGCATGGAGTCTACTTAAGATTCTTCCCCTCTGCCCGTCTCTACCGCTCTCTCTCTCTCAAAACCAAAACCCCAAACAAACAAACAAACAAAAAAACCCACCTCATTTTGAAGAAATATTTTAAAACCATAGTTATTTTGAAATAAACTACAAAATAGCCCTAGAGATCAAAATAAATCAAGACAAAGAAGTTTATTTGAAGTGTACTTTATAAATTAGAGTTCAGTATTACGAAAATTCAATATATTGTATTAATAAATTAGTTGAAGGTTAGCAACATTCTGGATAGCCTAAAGGGACATAGACACAGAGACAGCCAATGACAAAGCTTTGTAAACAAAATTGCATGGAATATGGTCAGGACAGAATGGAAAAAATGTGATTTTGACATTTTTAGTGAAATGTCAGGTATACATTCAATAACAACAATTTACATGCTTTTGTAAATTCATCCTCATATCTTTTTAAACTATGTTGGGTTTTTTCCTTTCCAGTGGACTCTTCTCAATAAAGTGATCCTTCCCCCAGTTCATTTGAGCAAACATTTACTGAGCAGTCAATATGCAATCAATATTTGCTGATGTCTATTATTATCTGTCATTAACAGGCATGGTGGTAGTCCCCAGGGACACAAAGAATACAAAAGGCACAGATTCTGTCCTTGAGAATGTATAACCTTATAGGGGAATACAATATAGTGTCAACTTTGCATATCCTCAAATATCAAATTTGAGCATCCTTGGCATCTATTTCTTTTTTTTTTTTTTAACGAATAGGGTTTAAAAAAATGTTTGTTTATTTTGAGAAAGAGAGAGTGTATGCACAAGTGGGGGAGGGGCAGAGAGAGAGAGGAAGAGAGGGAAGGAGAGAGAGAATCTGAAGTAGGCTCCATGCCGTTAGAGCAGAGCCCAGTGTGGGGCTCCATCTCGTGAACAGTGAGACCAGGACCTGAGCTGAAATCAAGAGTCAGATGCTTAACTGACTGAGCCACTCTGGCATCCCAGCATCTATTTCTGACAGCATCTCCAAGGGATATTTGTGAAGAATGTGAACCTCAAATGTTGTATGGTTCAACCCTTAAGTTGTCCATAACCTGTTATGGGTCTATCTTCTAATAATTCATGTTCTGTGTCCCTTTTCTTGATTATAATTTCCCTAAGTTTAACACTTATTGATGCACCAATATTTTAGGAACAGAGATTTCCTCGTCCCAAGATTACCCTAATTCCTGAAACTTTAACTCTGACTAACTACTTTCCTCAGTTTAAGGATCAGAGCCATCAAGGTGACCTCTATTGGAATCCTCATTAGCGTGTTCAAAAACTTCAGCATGCACAAAATACAGAGGAAGCTGTACATCAGCGGTTTTGGATCTATCCCGAGATGGCTTTCTTAGGCTTATGGTACAGCCTTTGAAATTTTAACGTTTATTTATTTTTGAGACAGAGAGAGACAGAGCATGAACGGGGGAGGGTCAGAGAGAGAGGGAGACACAGAATCCGAAACAGGCTCCAGGCTCTGAGCTGTCAGCACAGAGCCCGACGCGGGGCTCGAACCCACAAGCCGTGAGATCATGACCTGAGCCGAAGACGGACGCTCAACTGACTGAGCCACCCAGGCGCCCCAGCCTTTGAAATTTTAATAAATACTTTAGGAGTTTCTGATATACATCGTGCAAAAAACCATGCTTTGAGAAACCTTGTATGGAATACTCTCGCCCAGAGCAACAAATGTCTTTCGGCCTATAAAAGAGTCAGAGAAGACAGTTCTCACTGATGTGTCTTCACTGTCATAAAGCACAAAGTCAAGGGTAGCTTGGCTGGACACTGTCTCCGCAACTAACTCTCCTTCAGAAATATGGGAATTAACTATCATCCAGCTCACAGTTCTTTGGAGTGGAATTGAGAATTAAACTTTTAAAATGAAGGCCTTTGTCTGCAAGGCATTTTTTTCTTCCAAAGTACTTCAGAGCCTCACACACATAAGTGAAACGCTATTACCCCTTGGGTAGAAACATAGAAACAATATTAATATTTTTTCTATAAAAATACAGTTGTGGAAGGGAGACTTAGAAAGCTAATTTTGGAGGCTGCAATAACAAGTGCATTGGCCAATATTTTTTTTTCCCATGTGTTTAGAAATTAAATCAGTGGAAAAAAAAAAGGCTAGAAACCATGGGTTAAAACACAAGAGGCTGGAAACCCATGGGGGAAATGAGTCAGGTACTTTCAACAATGTTAAGTAAATAATGACACCAGAGCCTCCGTAAGAGGTTGCAGGGTGGCACTGTGAATGTGGGCACAGATTTCTCCATAGCTACGGTCACAGGTGTCTGTGTGGTATTGGAATCTCTGAGCCACTGCATCTGTCCCAGCAGGGAAACAAAGGCTTGATTGCAGAGACCTTGGCTCAATATAGGTCCTGGCCAGTCATTGCAGATGTAGCACACTCATTTCAATTCAAGTTTGAATTTAATGCAGCTGAAATATAATTCATTAAGCATATTTTATTTAAATGAAATTTCAAGAAGTACTCGAAGAGCTTGCCAGGTGATACCCTGCTGTTCTACAAAGTGTTCACATTCTTCTAAGAGCTTTGCAAATGTGAACTCGTTTACTAGTCAAAGCCATCGTCTGAGGTAGTACAATTATTATCTTCATTTTACTTATGAGGAAACCAAGGCCCAGAAACATCAGTTCACTCATCTAAGGCCACACATTTAGCATGTGGCCGAGGAGTGTTTGAAGTCGTGTTTAAACACTTGGTTTGGGGGGCGCCTGGGTGGCTCAGTCGGTTGAGCGTCCGACTTCGGCTCAGGTCACGATCTTGCGGTCTGTGAGTTCGAGCCCCGCGTCGGGGCTCTGGGCTGATGGCTCAGAGCCTGGAGCCTGCTTCCGATTCTGTGTCTCCCTCTCTCTCTGACCCTCCCCCGTTCATGCTCTGTCTCTCTCTGTCTCAAAAATAAATAAACTTAAAAAAAAAAAAAGATTAAAAAAAAATAAACACTTGGTTTGGGATTTGAGGAGAGGAAGGCTCATTCATCACCTCAACCAGTTGACCAGACTCCTGTGAGGAATACAAAAGTCCTGATGAAAACTGTGCATCACCCCTCTTCTTATCTCCCCCTCCCCCTTTCTTTCTCTTCTTATCTGCCCATCCCCCTTTCTTTCTCTTCTTATCTGCCCACCCCCCTTTCTTTCTCTTCTTATCTCCCCATCCCCCTTTCTTTCTCTTCTTATCTCCCCATCCCCCTTTCTTTCTCTTCTTATCTCCCCATCCCCCTTTCTTTCTTTTCTTGGAGCCTCTCATCTTCACAACACTTACTCAGTTCATAGTACCCCAATTGACAGTTGAAGGAGTATTTTGCAAATATTTTGGTTCATATATCTTCTCTCCTCCCTCAAATGAAAGATTTCTGAGGACAAGGAGCATGGATTTTCTGTTTCGGTTTCTTGGGGAACCAACTACTGAATGACTCCCTCAGGCTCAGCTGCTGGAACAAGACTTTCCTCAGCAGGAACCATAAAGGCAATTGTGGCAACACCTTCAGGAGATGCCACACAGGTTTCTGGATCTGCCCACTTGCAAGGAGTTTGCTAAAGGAGACTCTCAACCTGGAAAACATGTGAGGTCATGGTGTTCCTCTGGCCTTGAGGCCATCTGGCCTGGCAAAGAGCCAAACGAATCTTTGGCCTCCTCCCCGTCCCTGCCGTCCTTGTCTCCTCACGTTTCATAGGAATTGCTACGCATCTGGTAACTGCCTCCAGAGAGCCAGCTCCCCTTCCATTCCTCAGACGGCGGCCAGAATGGCCGTCTTCTGAAACGAATGGGGCCATGTCACTCCACTGGCCCACATCTTTCAGTGACACCACACCTGCCCCACTGTTTTTTTGTTTTTTGTTTTTTGTTTTTTGGTTTTTTTTTTCAATTTTAGGAGGAAGAAGAATCAACTGGAGAGCTGGGTAAAGATGCAGGTACCTGACCGCACCCTAGATGTATGGCATCAATCTCCGGGAGATGGGCCTGTAAGTCTGCACTTGAAAAATGTTCACCAGACGATGCTAACACACATACTTTAGGAGAAATAACCTATGTATGGGATAGAGCTCAGTTTCCTTAACGTGTTACATAGGTGATTCTGTAAGAAGAATGCACATTTCTGAGTGTCTCTCCAACCTCACTTCTCATGAAGTCCTGCTGCCACTGCAGAAAGAAGACAGTTTATAGGTCCATAAATTCTCCACCATTTTCCATTTTCCTTTGTCTTTATTGAGGGTTGCTCTATACAGTAGTATACGTTGTGCATTGGACAAGTCTAGGGTTTATGACGCCTGTTACGGTCTGAGTGATGATGCCCCGACTTTGTTCATGTTGCTGAAGCCTGGAATACTCATTTGCTTCCCCTCCACCTGACTTAGCTCTCAGTTACCCTGCAAAACACAGCTCTGGCATCAGCATTTCTTTGGAACCTAGGAATAGTTACACAGCTTTATCATCGTATTTATCACATTGTATTTTTCTCTGTTCAATTTTGCTTCTGTATCTTTTAGCAGACAGGAACAGTTTGAGGGCACAGTCTTATTTATCCACTTACCTTCACTGTCAAGCATAGTGCTAGATACAGTGGACACTTAAGGAAGACTTGTAGAATTAATGCACAAAATGTGATAATTAGACCAGCTTTCCAAAGTAAATTCATTCACTCATTCATTCATTCATTCATTCATCCATTTGAAACTCTGTGTTCCTTAGAGAATTGAACCTACATGTTTACATTAAAATGTAGCAATTTAAAAGACAAATTATGTATTTTAAGTAGATTTCTGTATTTTTAGGATGTTTTAGAAGCAAGTAAGAAAACTAAACTCAAGTGGTTTGAATTAATAGAGACATTTATTGGGTGTCAGAGGGGGGTATCCTAAGGCAGGCCCACTTCAGATTTCTCCCAAGGATGCCATCCAGGGCTCCGCTTCCCCTTTGTCACCCACCCCTCCCTAGTGTCAGCGGATTCCCCTGGCACTAACAGGATGATCCATGAGATCACATGTTCCTTCCAACGCCAATCACTGATAAAGGGGATGAGAAAACTTAATTACCAACAACCAAAGAGTTGGTCGCTTAACCGACTGAGCCACCCAGGTGCCCCTAAACAGGCCCTTTTTAAAACTAAGGTCAATTTCTCAATTCTCCCAAACGTGTTTTAGTATTAAGCGGAGGAGGTCGGCTGGGCTATTTGGGGACAACCCCAGGGTGCACAACATGTGTCTAGATGGCCCTGCTGAGTTTTGGGGTCCAGTCCGCTCTGCCTGTGGTAGCATCTACTCCAGGAAGCACGGCGCCCAGGCATCGAGTAGCCTTCCTGTACAATCGAGGAAGCCACCAACACCCGGCACCCCGCATCTCAGCTGTTCCTCTTTTCTCGTGTTGTTTTCAAATCAGGGGAAATTGGTCATTGGGCAAATCCACCCTGCCAAACAGTTCCAAGAATCAGAGATTTGTCAGCAAGCCCGGATCACACAGTCTTCTTACCCTGCAGTCTCGAGAGGCTGCGTCTGCACACAGGGAGTGGGGTGACCGCTCCCGAAGTGAGGGGCGCAGCAAGGAGGGAAGGAGAGTGCCCTGTCACGGTCTGCAGCCGATTGTCGTTGTGGAGGCAATCACACCTGCTGTGGATAATTTGCTCCCTTACTAGTGACCCTGAGAGGTTCCTGGAATCAGTACAATGTGGGGACAGTACCAACAACAGAATGAGTAAGCCCGTCAGGAATTCAGCCAGGAAAGGAAAGCAGATCAGCTTCTGCCCGGGGTCTCCATCCCTCAGCATTTCTTTTTCCCTTTCTCTTTGAGGATTAGAGCAGGGAAAAGGCTCATTTTTAGGTGGGAAAGGATTTTTCTCACCTTAGAATGTGTTGCAAGTGCGACCTCTTATCTTCCTCCCAATTTTCTGTCCATGTGAATTCAACTTTCAGGTCAACCCATCCGACCAAGCTGAAGAGCTTGTCTGTTTATTATGTTAGCCGTGCTGATTAGCCTGATTTTTATAGGTTCATTTTGATTTATTTTACTCCTTCAACAATACTAATTCTCCATGGTTCCCATTCAATTGCTTCTTTCCCAGAATAAAAGAGAGCAAAAAAAGAAAAAAAAAAAGATGTGGAAAATTGCATTGCATTTCTTTAGCTTGTCTCTCCTTTCTTCTTGTTATTAACGTTCAAGAGTCTAAGTACCAAAGAGGAAAGGTCCCTTAAAATGAATGGATAAATGGCATTTTAAGGATTTCTGTGCACCAGTTTCTGTTAGAACTGTTAGAGGCTGGTTACCTAAATGATCTCATGTATATGTATCTCACACACGAAGCGAAATGTGTCACTTAATCCTCATGGCAACCATATGATATAAACACGGGTTTTATATCCTTTAATATTCCTCGTTTACTCAAGAGGAGACACTTCTTGCCCACAGCGGGCTGAAGAGTGTCGGGGATGGGAAGCAGCAACACGGAGCCTGTTCAGAGTCCACATTCTCAGAACCATGCCGCCATTTAGATTTCTGGCAGTGAACTTCCACTGCTTCTGGAGTTCGAACCCGTATGTTTTTGTCATAGAGATTTTCCTAGGCTACTGGTGAGGGGTTACTGAGGTCTGAGGATGGTCTGTTTGCACAGCATATGCCAATCCCAATTCAGAGCACTGCTGAGTCATGCCTTCAGGGTAATTTAAATGGAACAAATGGGAGAGGTCCCAGCGTGAATCCTATCAACAGACTGGTAGGAGCCCAGTGACTTCTGATACATGACATTTTGGGCCCAGAGAAAAGGCAGTCATTTCTGGTCTGGTTTCTGTTATTCTCTAGCTCTGTGAGCATTGGGCAAACGCAGCATAACAAACAAGTCAAAACAGATAAAAATGAACTTTATATGGCTGTTAAATTGGAAGGCAATTCTATGTGCAGGAGGTCTGTCTAAACATAATTAAGGATGTAAATCACATCCTTGGGGCGTCCTGACCTCCCCTTTTAATTCTTAAGTATAAAACCACACTTGATGGATGGCTGTATTTTTAATAGAACATAAACATTTTGTCAAAGCTTAAGAGTTCGTTTCAAAACGAGAAGATCAAATTTTCAAGCAATTTATCTTTTTTTCACCTGAATTTTAATAGGCTTCAGCAGGGGTACTTTTGGATGACTAAAAAAAGAGGAAGAAATCCATGTCAGGCTTAAGAAGTGCATCATCATGGATCAACATATATTGGTTTGGGAAGCTATGAGGGCTCAGGAAAAATTCTATATGTGAAGCTTCTATAATTATGAAGTCATTTTATCTGTGGAAGGATCTGCTTCCTAACAAAGGTGTATTGTCATTAAAAGCCCAATAGGCATGTAAGTGGATGAAAACAAAGTCCTTGGGCCCAATGGTGTTTGTGAGAAACACTGCAATGTGTGGAAGCAATGTTGCCTTCATGTTCAAAAGGTTTGTGTCTCTATCCATCCACCTTCTTGCCCTGTGTCCTTGGCTTGTCATTTCATCTCTTTGAGCCTGTTACCTTCTTTGTAAAATGTTGACTCCTAACAGCTCTACAAAGTCTATGATACATTTTTCAGTTGTTTAGAAACAACCTGGAGATGTTACTGAAAGAATCCAGCTGCTCATTTAAACTGAATCTCACAGATTCTTGACACTCAAGTTAGCAGTCAAGAAACTACTTGGACTCCATAATGAGAAGGGTTGTTGGGACCATGGAGCTCAACTCTCCAGACTCAACAGAGAAAAAAAAAATCATATACCACAAATCAACATATGAATGTACAATGAGAAAAATAAACATTAAGGACCCTGGGGTACACAGGTTTTCTGGCCAGTGCACTTTCTCTGTAGTGACATCTCCAGGGACTCCAAATTATAGCCAGAAAACTGAACAGTGATTAGGGACCCAGAGCCAAGAGTCTTGAAATAGTTTTGAGAGTTCTTCCTTCTGCTAATGGTGAAGCCTGCTGACTCACCTCTAACTGAGAAAATAAAAGGTCTCTCTGATGATCAGTTGTTTATTCTCTCCCAAATCCAGTCTCCTTCTCTTCACCCCTCTCCCCCCACTCCACTGTGCTGGGTAATGCTATCAGTACTTTATTCTAGACAATAGTAAATTTAAAAAGAGAGAAAGAGACTTTGAAGGAACAAGTAGGCTTCTGTTAATAAGCTTTTATAAGACCTGCTACAAATGCAATTGATTAGCTTTCAATATTTTGATTACTAACATATTTTGGTCTTGCCAACCTGAATTGCATTGGATGCAAGTTACCTTGGATGGTTGTCCTTGAGTGTTCCCTTCTCAGATCAAATACTTATAAACAAGTCCCTTTTAAATAAGCTCATTTACTTCTTTAGATGTCCTCTCATGCATCATGTATGGGGTTTACTGATTTAAGAGGGTAGCCTTATTCAAAATCCCTAGGAAACCTCTTGACTTTAGAGTCAAGTTAGAGAGAGTTGGCTGTTCCAAGTTGATGAAGAAAAATGACAATGTGGGATAGACTGGGGATCCTCACACTTTAGTCCTGGGGTCCGTGTGAAAAGTACAGGTTCCAGAGTGTCAGGTACTGAGACTGTAGTTCGGTAGGAATTTCACATGTTCCCGGATGATTGTAATGTGGGTGGCCAACAAAACCCTCTCTTCTAAGGTTACTTAGTTGCAAAGTCATCTTGGATTTTGATTTATTTCTTTTGGGAGCAATTCCAAGTTTTCAGAAAAAAAAACACAAAAAAACCAAAAAACCCTCCAAATGGAGTCTTAAGTTCATTATCTGGAAGTACCTCAGAGGAAAAAAAAAACAAACCCAAAAAACTGAAGTGGTAAGTGGCCCTACCACACAAATGTACCGACCACTCCACAGCCACCCTCGATCTCTGATTGGAGTCAGTTCTATAAAATCTCTGTATGTTGAAGTCCATTCCATAAATATTAAATTTGTGCAGAAGGGGTTTCCCACCAGTTTCATTTAAGGACCTAAACTGTAGCCTTGTGTCTTACTTTTCTTTTCCTGGCACTAGCTCAGCATAAGTACTTCATAAATAATTGGTGGGTGGATAAACACATTAATAATGTAGTACTGGAATCTCTGTTTTCTTTCTTGTGACACCCACTAGGTTTTAAGTTCCAGGAGAGATGGGGTCATGCCTGTCTTATTCATCAATGTGTCCCTAATGACCAGCAAAGTGACAAGGTGATTATTCAAATATTTTCTGAATAAACAAGGGGAGCACAGAAGTAAAAAAATGAGACTCTTTGGCATCACGCAATCAGGAAACTGAAATTCTTCACCATGAAGTTCAGCATATGCTCTGCACAACTAAAACTTTTATTTTCCTTTCACATTATATCCTTCTGTCCAAAATCAGAGGGATTGCCTTGCTGTACTGACCTCATATCATCTATTTTCATGGCCGAATGAGAAGGGAAGTTCACAGAATAGGCACCTCCAAAGAAGAACTTTTTGAAAACAGAATTAAGAGCTTCACTGTGGAGGGTCAGACAGTTGTCACCAAGCCACGTACGTTACACCAGGCTAATCACAAAAGAGACACATGTAACAAGAAAAAATTCTCATCAGTGTGGTGACAAATCCTCAAAATGATAGCATTGTTTATTTAGAAGCCTCGGAAATGCTGACAGTGCTGGGCATGGTGAAGAGTACAGGAGACAGCTTACTTGCTCTAAGTGCTATTCCCTCTACTGGGCATGTCTTCCTCGCTGCCTTGCACATCCTGGTCACCGTAACCATCTGAGGATTTGTGGACTGAGAGGCTGTGCTTTCACTAAGGAGGCTAGGCATCATACGACAGGTGTAGGACTTGCAGTCCTCCTGCGTAGCGTATATGACGTGAGAAAGCTGGCGTGTGTCCCTGAGCCCTGGGAACACCGAACAGCTGATCTCAAAAGGGCATTTTCACATTTCCATGGGTTTTTCTTCTTTGTGTGTAATAGGAAAGTTGTGTTAATTTCCTATGGCTGCTGCAACAAATGGACACAGACTTAGTGGCTTAAAATGACACAAATCTATTATCGGTTGGTTTGGAAGGTCAGAGTCCACAATGGACTCACTTGGCTAAAATCAAGGGGTTGGCAGAACTGTGTTCTTTTCCTGTAGGTTCTAGGGAACAGTTCATTTCCTGGACTCTTCCAGCTTCTAAAGGCTACCACGTTCTGTGGCTCATGCCCTTCTTCCTTTGTTTTCAAAGCCAGTACCAGCGAGTTGACTTCTCTTATCACATCCCTCTGACCTTGTGTATATTGTCACATCTCTTTCTCTGACTCTTCTTTTGTCTCCCTCTTCCACATTTAAGGACTCTTGTGATCACATTGGATCCAAATGGATAACTCAGGATAATTTTCCTATCCTAAAATCAGCTAATTAGCAACTTTAACTCCATCTACCACCTTAAATTCCTGTTGCCATGTTCATTGTATTCAGATTCTGAGGATTAAGACCCATCTTTGGGGCCATTATTTCACCTACCAAAGAGGTCTAGGGTCTAAGTTAGTGTGAAAATCAGGATATTCATATTGATTTTAGGCCTATTTCACTCCCAGGTACGGACTAATCTGCAAAATAAATACTATCCAAATACAAATGAAGAGACTCATCTTTATATTTTGTTATGGAAACCCAACTTGCATCTAACTGCCTTCTCTGATAACAAGTACAGAGTTTAGACCTTTTAGCCAATGATGAACTGCAAAGCACTATTTACCATGTGTGCCTTGCCCCAGTTAATCAGCTTACCTCAGATAGCTTAATTTCATACAGCGGAAGTACTTGCCAGATTCACTAGAATAGTAGTTATTAGCCTAATTAATATGAAAATAATCCAAAAGTTTTTAGCAATTCTGATGCACAGGCCATGCCCAAGACTAATTAAAACCCAATATATAGGGGTGGGACCCAGATATAAATATTTATTAAAGCTACCAGATAATTCTATTGTGCAGTCAGGAAGGAGAATTTTTGCTCTATAGGTGAAGGCCTAATTCAAACACCTTTCTATATTAAATAGGAGCCAACTGTATGTACATACATTTGTAATTAAGCAGACAGAATCATTAGAATTAATGGATCTTGTAAGGTTTAAATTAGTTTCCATCTTAGTTTTTTCCAAGTTTTCTACTTTGTCAAAAATGCCAGGGCACCTGGGTGGCTCAGTCTATCGAGTGTCTGACTTTGGCTCAGGTCATGATCTCACAGCTCATGAGTTGGAGCCCCGCGTTGGGCTCTGTGCTGATGCCTCGGAGCCTGGAGCCTGCTTCGGATTCTGTGTATCTCTCTCTCTCTCTCACTCTCTTTTTCTCTCTGCCCCTCCCCCACTCACGCTCTGTCGCCCTCTCTCTCTCTTTCTCTCAAAAATAAACATTAAAAAAAATTCTTTTTAAATGCCTACAGTCCTTTAGATGTTTCTGTCTTTTTAGGTTTCAAAGCAAGTTCAAATAGTTTCCTTACACTCTTTGTAAGACAATTTCCCATAAATCGTTTTTTCCTGGATTACTTAAATGGTTCTTTTAATAACACCTTCTCTAAAGAATCTTCAAGAAAATCTGGAAGAGGGATGATAATTTCTTGTGCATAATAAACACTCAATTCATCTTTCTCCTTCTTTCAGTACTATGAACATACACATATGGATCTGGTATGAGCTTTCTGTGTTTCTTATCAAAATCTTCCGCAAAGCATGAGATTAAACCTGATTTCATAGACGTCTTGCAGGGTGCAGATTCCTGGGTCCCACCTCACACTTACCAAATCAGATTCTCTGGGGGTGGGGCCCACGACTCATAACCCTTACAAACATCCTAGGTGGTGTTTTCTTAAGCATACTCAACTTGGAGAGCTACTACTCTGTGGGTCTTCTCTCAACCAATGCCATCTTTATTCAAGAATCCAGGAACAGGGTCTGTTTCTATGGGTTTGTACCGATGTAATATTTCCTTATTAGAAGATTAGCTTTTTCTTACTGTTTGCTGTTTTTTTAGATATTAATTTATCAAACCCCATCATGTGCTTCAGTTAGAAAGTTTTCACGGAGGAAGATAGACTTGCACTGTGCGTTAGTAGATAGATGGACTGAAATTGAACAGTGGTGAATGTTGAGACAAATGAAATGAAATTGAAAAAGCTGGAAAATCATACACAGTAGATTTTAGGAGTTGGCCTCACAGAGCAGGAGCCAAGCAACAAAAAATAAAATCAGTTAAGTTTGGATGGAGGACGTTAGTAGACTCCAGGGGCAAATGTTTATTATCGCACCATCACAAAGGAAATGAGGGTAAGCTGGAGAAAATGTGAATTGTACATTTTTTTATTACAATTTTACATATTATTTACATATATATACATATACATTATTTACATATATATACATATACATATATGTATACATAAATGTATACATATTTACAAATTTACATATTATTACAATTATTACATATTCTGCAAAGCCATGTTAAACATGAACAAAAGCAAGAAAAAAAGTTCCAGAAATACATTAGCTCAAGCCAGAAATGAAAAATAAAAATAAAACAAGTGTACTCAATTGATCAGACAAAACAACATGACTGCTATAGCTTTTAGAATATGTTCATCATTGGGACACCCAGGTGGCTCAGTTGGTTAAGCGTCCAACTTCAGCTCAGGTCATGATCTCACAGTTCGTGAGCTTGAGCCCCATGTCAGGCTCTGTGCTGACAGCTCAGAGCCTGGAGCCTGCTTTGCATTCTGTGTCTCCTCTCTCTGCCCCTTCCCTACTCATGCTCTGTCTCTCTCTGTCTCTCAATAACAAATAAACAAAACAAAACAAAAGAATATGTTCATTATTGTGTGCATGTGTGTATGTGTGTGTGTATGAGATGTGTGAATACATTTTGTGGTCTGGGGTTAAAAGTAAATAAAATTTGCAGTCATGTTTAAAATGGGGTGAAGCACATGCTAACATGTAACCTGGGGTTATGAGGAAGACATAACCCATAACTATGGAAACAGTGATATAGAAATGCTACATTTGAAAGAAAAATTTGTTAGTAAGTGAAAACAAAGAAATTCTCTTTTGTGTACCTGAGACTGAGATAAATTTTCATTGAATCTTCAAGTGTTATTTCTGATAGTCATTTACATTTTTTTAATGTTTATTCATTTTTGAGAGACAGAGACAGAGTGTGAGTGGGGGAGGGACAGACACACACACACACACACACACACACACACAGAATCTCAAGCAGACTCCAGGCTCTGAGCTGTCAGCACATAGTCCAATACGGGGCTTGAGCTCACTGGTCGTGAGATCATGACCTGAGCCGAAGCCAGAACGCTTAACAGACTGAGACACCCAGGCGCCCCTGATAGTCATTTACATTTTTAAGTTAACTCAAAAAAGAAGCAGAATGTAGGCAACATGATTCCAAAAGTTTCCATGTAGCACGAAGAAGTCCCCAAGAAGGAAAGTATCACTTCATGGACAGCCTGTGTTTGGAAAGTTCTGGGAACTTGTGAGGCTCACAAGCAAGAATAAAACCCTTATAATTAACATGTGAATTTCATGTAGAACAAGAATTCTTCACAATTCTAAAAGGCTGTAAATTTAATATTCAAGGACCCTGAGCCGAGCACACTGTTAAAACAAATATTGAATTTCTAATGAACACCAACTGAACATTTGTTAAAAACTGATAATAAATTATTAATGAAAGCTAAGTATCTCTAGAAAGAAAGGAAACACTGACTGTCAGGAACGAGTCTGCTACATAAATGAAAGTGATCATTTAGAATAGTTTACTATTCAAGTGATTTTTAAATAGTCCCAAGTCCAGATGCAACCTTAAATAGTCTGTTCTACAGACTTGAGCAAAATAGAAAAGCAGAATAAAAAGGAAGTAAGTTCAGACCATAGATATTAAACATTAGGATTGGTAAACAAACCCACTTTGCAGATGGGTTCAAAACATAATACAAAGTTCTCACCAGTTTACATGCTTCTCTTCTCCGTATATATTAAGGAAAAATTCTTAGTATTTATGTGGATCAAGGATGTTCAAATCAACATCAGAAAGGCTCAGACTACACCAGAAAAATGCACAGGAAACAGTAACTGACTTTGCTGAAGAGAGGAAAGAACCGGGCTGGGGTGGAGAGGCAGGAGGAAGATCTGGTCTCCATATTTGAAATGCCTGTGCCATTGCCACACTTTCTCCACGCTGCTTATCCACATGAGCGGAGGCCTCGCCAACCTCCATCTTTTCCTAATTCCAAGAGCAGTTTCAGTCTGAAGAACACTGCATGAGACGTATATTGGTAAGAAATTACCTCTAAATTTAGAGGCTTAAAACCACAAGCATTTGCTACCTCACAGTTTCTGAGGGCTGAGTGGTTCTGGCTCAGAGACTCAGGAGGTTGCAGACAAGACGGCAGCCAGACTGCAGTCTTCTGAAGTCTTGACTGATCTGCGGGATCCTTTTACAAGTTCACCCTTGTAGCTGTTGGCTGTAGGCCTCAGGTCCTTGCCAGCTTTTAGCCGGAGGCTTCAGTCTCACCTGTGGGCCTCTTGATAGAGCAGCTCACAACATGGCGTCTGACTGCTGTTCTATCTCAGAGGAGGAGAGAGTGAGTGACTAAGATAGAAGCAACATTACCTTTTATGACCTAATCTGAGAAGTGATGTGCCATCACCCTCTCATATAGTGTTGGTAACAAAGATCCACCCTGGTATGATGTGGAGGGGACAATACAAAGGTGTGAACACTAGGAAGGGTGACCACTGGGGGCCATCTTGAAGGCCGCCTACTGCAAACACCATTTGGCACAGTTCTGTACTAATATTCTCCCCAGTTTGGATTCTTAGTTCCTTGACAGCAGGACTCAAGTCATATGATTTATTTTTCCCTCTAAATGATTTAGAAGTTATGGGAAGCTTTCAATCCATTTTGGTTTCCTCCATACCTATATGACCTTATTTTAGGGAGAAAGCAAAGTCTGATCCCACATGTGTTAGACTCAAATGGGACACAATGGGTAATCCAAGCCATAACGCAGGATCCAAGCCATAATACAGATAAAAAAAATTTTCTAATACTATAATTGACAGTTGGACAAAATCAGAGTTTTGCTTTTTTTTCAGGTATTTTTTTCTCATATCTTGAGGAAATCTCCTTTCACAGTCCCCTATATCTGGATGATTTTCAACAGCCAACTTTAGACATCTTAATAATTTATTATTGTTTACTGAAGATTCATGCATAGGACTTCTGGGAGGAGAATGCCATCCTACAAATAGAAAACCTTATCTCGCAAGAACCGCATACTCAGATCTTCTTTGGTTGTAACCAAACCTCACTGAACACCACTGTTGACAATGTTTGCAGCTATGTTAAGACAGAAACGTGAGTCTGATATAGAATGATTTATAAAATGTGCAACTATCAAAGTAGTGATCAAATTTTTTTCATCTTGGACTTTTCAGTGTACTGTGGCAATTATCTTCATTGACTTCTCCGGCTTCTTCTTTGTACCATTATGGAGATTTATTTCAAGTATAATACACTCCAACTTTTCCTAAATCTGTAGAATGACATGAAAGTAAGCAGCAATCATACACTAGTTGCATTGAAAAACGTTTAATTCTCTAACAGCAAGAGTCAAAAATTCTGTTTAAAAGAAGAGGCAGAAGAATATTCAAGCAAAATAAGTTACTTTGGATACTAAATTTAGAGTAAGCAAAGAATGACTGAATATATATCTCATACTTTATATCAACCAAAACCAATAGGACGCTGATGGAATGCACACAACATCCTGTTTTCAGCCGTAAGTATCCATTATTGAAGGAACTTATCTGCTTATTATTAAATGGCCTCACATTTTAAAGCAATTTTATCTTGTTCAAAGCCCTTTAAAATTAATTGTAGTTTCATCCACTCAACAATCCAGGAAATTGGCACTTAGCGCTAATTGTTCTATCCTTCATGGTTCCCATGACCCAGAAGCCTTTCAAACTACCTTTTCTGTTTATGTCATGAGTTTCTGTTAATTAATGCGACTCAAGAGCTACTCCTCTCTGTTCCTCCTGTCCACATCAACTCAAAACCTTTCCCATTGATTTTTATTCATGTTTCATTACTTTAATTGTAAATCCTCACTACAAATTTTTTTCCTGTAATTATTCCTTCTCAGATCATTTTTACAAGTTGAGATGTACCTTGAGGCTAATCCTTTTGTGTTATTGGTGAGCAAATAAATGACCCCCCCTCAGAGAAATTAAATTCTCTGGGGTCATAGATATCAGGGTTCAAAACATTGAACCTATTATATAGCTTCCTACTATTAAAATAATTATTGACTCTGACTTTATAGTTACCCAATAAACCTTTATTCATTTTCTGAAAGCCACCAGGCTCTCTATTAGAAGATTATGGTAACACCAAGAGTAAACACCCTGTCAAGAAATAGTAATTAAAAAAAAGTTTTTTAATGTTTATTTATTTTTGAGAGGACAGACAGAGTGTGAGTGGGGGAGGGGCAGAGGGAGAGGGAGACACAATCTGAAGCAGGCTCCTGGCTCTGAGCTGTCAGCACAGAGCCCGATGTGGGGCTTGAACTCATGAACTGTGAAATCATAACCTAAGCCTAAATCAGACGCTTAACCAACTGAGCCAACCAGGCACCTCCAGAAATAATACTTTTATATAATATTGAGTGATCATTCTGTAGTAGATAGTACATTACATGTATTATCTCATTTAACTCTTAAAAAAACATTGTGAGATGAAAAATTTTGTTATCTCATCTTTCAGATGAAGGTGAGGCACAAAAGAGCGAAGTCTCTTGCCCAAACTTACACAGCCACTGGGAAGTATGTTTGGGGTCTGAGCTCTCTACCACTGTGCCACATTAGAAGGATCAAGCAGGAGTCAGCCTTTACTTTCTACCAAAAGGATTAAATAAATTCAAAGTGGATGATTTGGGGGCAGGTATACAGTCTCTAGGTTAGGATGAAGGGCAGGGGAGACGTTTATAGTATGACACGGTTTTTAGTTTAGTTGGGAGGTGGACATTGTGGAGGAAAAAGTCTTTCATGGGTCAGAGGCTAAATGTTTTCTCCTACAAAAAAAAAAAAAAAGATGACAGAGAGGTGTCAGGACGGAGAGAAGGTGGCTATAACAGATGAGAGAATGACCTTCCGATAGGTTGTTAATGAAGGCACCTACTAGGGCATGGCCCTGCCTCAGAGAGTGACCATTCATTCTTCTATCTCTACCCTAAATATCACCTTTGTCTTATGAACACTCATAAATTTTTAACATATGCACATACATAGTAAGAATGGGAGGTTTTTTTGGGGGGGAATGCCTATTTTTATGTATAATTTGCAACATTGAAGACATACCGTCACTTCTGTGTTATGAATATAAATATAAATATACCTGGACATATAAGTTTTTATTTGACTATCCTTTTCCTATGATCTTATGCTGACTTGAATATAAGCTCATGAAAGTAAAAACTTTGTCTGTATCATTGACCATTGTATTGGCAACTCCTCAAAAAGTGTCGGGCATACAGTATGTGCTCAATATATATATATTTAGAATGATTCAATAATTGAGTTGTACCAAGGGGGAAGGCTATGATTCTGTCTGTCAGGAACAGGAGCTATTTGGGGCCAGCACACCTAAATCAGTGACTAGGGAAACCTGATTTGAAAGATGCCTCTGGCAATAGCGTTTTAAATGGATAAAGTGCTTTGTGCGTTCTAGAAGACATTAAAGGCCTTTCGTTTCAGTTGGTTTGACAACAATCCTATAAGAATAGAATTATTATCCTCACTGGATGGATAAACTAAGCCACAGGGGGTTTGAATGATTACCTTAAACTCATAGAGCTAGTAAATTGCAGAAAATGGATACAAATCAGGGCTTCTAACTTCTACTCTTTCTACAATATACTATGGCCTGTTATGAAATAATGAAAATTTGACCATCATGAAAACAAGAACAAGGAATGCATGGGTCTTTATAGTTTTGTTGTCAATGGACTAGAACCAAAAGAATAAAGCACTAGAATGCATTTGCTATTCAAAATTAAGACAGATAAAGAAGACCTAAAAAGCAACACTAAACACAAGAATATATTTGCTAATTCAAATGTTGGTGATGAATGATGGCAGATAAGTAAACTAGCAAAATATGGTGAGAACTCCCAGGCTGTAACACATAAAACACATGAAAGTTGGGGCGCCTGGGTGGCTCAGTCAGTTGAGCCTCCGACTTCAGCTCAGGTCATGATCTCACAGTTCGTGGGTTCGAGCCCCGTGTCGGGCTCTATACTGACAGCTCAGAGCCTGGAGCCTGCTTCGGATTCTGTGTCTCCCTCTCTCTCTGACCCTCCCCCATTCATGCTCTGTCTGTCTCAAAAATAAATAAACATTAAAAAAAATTTTAAAAAACACACATAAAAGTAACATACTAATGAAACAGGCATGATCAGCTATGCCAGTCCCTCAGTGTTAGGTCCTTCTGTAAATAATTAAAAATGTCTCAAGTGTGAAAATATTAGCCAAAGTGTGTGGGCAAGTCACAGAAAAGAAAAAACAAAAACAAAAACAAAAACAAAACAAATGGACTCTTAAGGGGACATAAACAATTCTGGTACCCCAAAGAATTCCCCTGTTTTCCCTAAAGGAAGCCTCTCCACCCTGTTATTTTAAGTGAATTCTTATCAGTATGTACTTTTGAAAATGGGTTCTTCTGACTGTAACTTCCATGCTGTTGGCCTAGACCGCCAGATTTCCACTGACACCTTGGTGATGGGAAGGTGCTGGAGGCACACATTTCACTCTCCTTTAGCTCTCCAATCTGGATGGGAAATATTTTCAATTTAAACATGAAGAGATTTTTAATTTGTTTTTAATTTAAATCAAAGTTAACATAGTGTAATAATGATTTCAGGAATAGAATTTAGTGATTCATCACTTACATATAACACCCAATGCTCATGCCAACACGTGCCCTCCTTCATGCCCATCACCCATTTCGTCCATTCTCCCACCCAATATCCCACCGACAACCTTCAGTCTGTTCTCTGTATTTAAGAGTCTCTTACGGTTTGTTTTCCACCCACCATCAATCTTGTATTCATTCACTTGTTAATTCAACAAATATTTATTAAGTGCTACTACATGGCAGATGTTAATGAAACACAATGCACATACCCATGTTTTCATTAGATGGGTGGAGACAGACAAAATCTATAGAGCATATTTTGGTAATATGGGCAACAGGCACCTTTTCAGACATATTTCATTGTTACCATTTTTATCATCATCATCGTGGTCTGACTTCCTTTCGCGTCTCTCAAACATCATCCTGCTTTCCAGGCTTCCTGCCACCATCAGATCTGCAGGACCCTTTCTTCTCACTCCTGCATGTGGCCCAATATTTGAAATATGGTAAGAAGTTTGTTGCGTATGCCAGTTTAGATTCCCAGGGCTAACAATGGTCTGAAATTTAACTGGTGAGGAACCCAAGCAAAACTCTACATTGGTAATGGCCTCCATTTCTCTGAAGGTGCATCTACACCCTGGATTTGGTGATACATTCATTGTGTGCAATTCTAATTCTATATAGGATCAAGAAGTGGGTATCTTGTTTTTATAAATGAGGTAAAATTCTAAAAGAAGCTGAGCCGAACATGATCTCTTCTAGAAAGTAAGATTCTGGGTGGGAACTGCATCTATTAAGAGATGCATTCTATCAAGAGAATTATCAATTTTTGACTTACTTTCTTTTATTTTAAAAATAAAATAACTTTTAAATTTATTATAAACTCTTTCAGACAAGCAAAAGAAAGATTTACATGTATGATGGATAACTGTTTATCTCCCACTGCCCTTCCCTAACTGCATTCCTTTCCCTTCCTCTTCCCCATAATTCAAAGTTACTCCCACCTTGCCTGAATTCAAAAGTACTAATTAGCAATATACATGAATATATAATCAATCCTTATTATTCATAGATTTCACTCTATTTGAGAATTTACGTACTGGCTAAAATTTATTTGTGAACTCCAAATTAATATTACTAGTGCTTTCATAATCATTCCTGGATATGCAGAGAACAGGATCAATTTTGAGCCATTTGACCCCCTATGTTCCCATCTCATGTTGAGCAGGGAAACACTATGTCTTTCATTTCAGCTCTTACACTGAAAGAAGTAGTCTTTTTTGTGATATATTTAGTGCTATGCTTTTTGAATTTTTGGCTTTTTCTTCATGATTTAGCTGTTTACCACAAATTCCAAGCATAGGGCTGAAATGTTGTCTAATGTTCTTTCGTGAAAGAAGACTGTGATGTGACTTACAGAGAAAACACCTATGGTAGATAAGCTTCGTTCAGGCATGAGCTATAGTTCTGTTGGCCATGAGTTCAATGTTAATGAATCAGTAATATGTAATAAATAAGGTGCCTTTAAATGAAAACATACATAAAACAAGGGTATGGATTGACCAGTTGACAAAAATGTGGCCAGAGCATCACAAGAACTGAACCCTGAATTTTCCCTGGGAATGATGGTTCAAGATTTGCTAATTCAGTGTTCATGGTGTCTTAAAGAACACAAGTACTATAAATAATGAAAATTGATTGTATATACATACATATTTATGCATATAACACAGATGTATATGCTTGTATATCCATTAACATTTGTATATGTGTGTATCTGTATATACATATTTGGGGTATATGTATATATTCCAAAACAGTATATGCTACCCCTGCGCAAAAGTTTAACTTTTTTTCCAAAAGTTTAACTTTTATAAAAATGGCATCAATTATATATTTCTTTTGAAAGTTATTCTTTTCATTCAGAATTATATTTGTGTAATTCATCCATATTCATTCATCTATGGAGCTATGGTTTGTTAATCTTTATACTAATCATTTAACAGATATTTGTTGGGCACCTACTATATGCCAGGTATTGTTCTTGGTACTAGGGATGTCACAGTGAACAAAACAGACAAAAATTCCTTTTCTAACAAGCAGAGACAGATATTATTATTTAGATTAGTAAATATTAATTTTTAATATTTTTTCATAATAATTATAGAATACTATAATAAATATAGAATACCATTATAGGTGCTAGAAGTGCAATATTAAATGTGTGTTGTGTGTGTGTGTGTGTGTGTGTGTGATTGTGCATCATTTATCTTTTTTTTATTGATGGGTATTTAAGTCATTTCTGTTTTGGGTTGTTTGGTTTTTTGCTATTACAAACAATGCTTATAAAATTCTAGTACATTTTCCTGCACTGTTTGAGCCACTGACCCTTGTTCCTGCACAAGCTTCAAACATTCTCACTTCTGTCCTGTTAAAAAAATACAACTTTCTTTCAACTTCGCAGCCCAGTCTAGTGACCAACTCCCCTTCTCATACATAGGCAGATTCTTGATTAGATTATGACTATTGTGCACATTTTCTCATCTTCCATCTACTTTTCAATCCACTTGTGTTAGATTTGCACAATCAACACTGTACTGTACTGGAACAGCTATTCTCAATGACTTATTTGCTCATACAAAGAGACATCTCTTTTGACCTTATAATATTTGATCACCTTTAGCAGTTTTATATTAGTTTTCCTTTTTGCCTTTTTCCTTGACTTGACTCTATCTTAATTCTCTTCCTACTTAATTATTCTATTTCAGCCTCCTTTGCTGGCTTATCTCCCCCCATACAGCTATTCATTGGAGGTAACTACTGAGTGGCTGAAACATGCAGTACAGGTGATCTTAATCCCTCGCCTTCCCCCCTACAACAGGCATCCTTTCCTTCAGAGTCTGGATGCAAGATCACAATCCTTCACAGTGCAGTGATCCGGAGACCACCACCAATGGGTATAAGGAGCCCCAAATAGTGTTCTTTCCCAGAACTTTGCCCCTTTCCAATCTTCTTCCTCACCTTGTTCACTCCCCTTGTTCAAATGTTTTTCATCGTGTTTTTATGTTCAGGGGTGAGATCTCTGCTACAGATATACATACAGGAATTATACATATAATATATATTTCTATGGCCATAGAAATAGATGAGATCATTGAGGGAAGGAAAGGATAGAGAGAAGATAAAATGCTATGGGAACTCCACTACAAATGCAGGTCCAGATGAAGGGTATTCATATTATCTTTGAAATTCGATTATGAAGTTGGCACAGGAAAAGGTGAAGAAGTCATTCATTAATTCACTCAACACTTTCTGAGTATTTAATAGGTCATTTGCACAGAGCTAGTTTTATGAAGATGATAGAGAACTGATAGAAAAATGCAATCATCTGGACATCTGAAAAAATCATCACATGTGCTATATTGGACACCTGCAGATCTGCCTTCTTGGCAACATATAGAAAAAACCCCTCCCCTCCCTTTATCCTCATTGTTATGATCAAAGCCAACTTCGTACATCGTGATCCTCTCTTTTCTGATTACCATTGACTGATTCAGGGATGGGCACTTGACCCAAGCTGGGCTATTGGGTAATGATTTCCTTACCCAAATTTGCTGAGTGAATAAATTCTTGGTCCTTCCCACCTTTTGTCAGTGGGGTATGAGAGGAAAACCCGAACTCATTGCTTAGAATCTACTTATCATGCTATCTAGTAATACTCCATTTATTTCAGCACTGTAAAAACTGTCAAAATATTTGACTGACCTAAATTTGCCTTAAAATCCATCAATGTTTCTTTGGTTGGCTCTAATGTGTCGGGAATCCCCAATGATAATTCTGTTGTTAGGTCCGTGAAGTTTCCTCAGGTCCAGAATAACTCCCTTGCATCTATTTCCCTCCCTGAAATCTTACCCTAAACATAGTCTGCTTTCCCACCTTCTTTAATGCTGACCTGAATCATTCATTCTCCTGGGATTCTGACTCCAACTCTCTTCTGGAATATTGGGTACAGGCACACTCTCCTAATTTTCTTTATACCATGGGAAAAGGTACAGCACAACAGGCACAATTAAACCCACTGAAACAACATTTTGAAGAATTACTACACTGCTTGTCAGATTTTGTTCTTTACACAAGCACAAGAAGCTTAAGGTCACATAATTTATAATGATACCTGGAGGGGTGCTTTGACTCAAGACATTTTGAAGGCAACAAAATAGATCTCTGTAGATTTTCTGTCTTTACAGTAAACTTATGCTGAATAATTATGTTTACATAAATTCAAAATAGTGGTCATTTGATATTAATTTATAATTCCCTCACAAGCATTTTT
This sequence comes from Panthera uncia, assembly GCF_023721935.1. Classification (NCBI taxonomy): domain Eukaryota; kingdom Metazoa; phylum Chordata; class Mammalia; order Carnivora; family Felidae; genus Panthera; species Panthera uncia. Next base: position 124,872,979 of record NW_026057577.1, on the reverse strand, counting down.
ATGTTCATTCACCAATTCAAGAGCTCCCTTGACAAGAAGTGAATTACATTTTCAGGTTGAGTTCTCTGTAAATGTTCCCACAAATAGCTTGTGCTACAATTTAAGAAGACAACAGATTGGTGAAGACACTTAACCTTAAGAAAATAGTGTCTGTGGCTTTTCTGATCCAAGTTTCATTGATCTTCTTTGGGTCCTACACCATTCTCTACTCCCGCCAAACTGCACTCGGGGCCTTTCCAATGGCATGAAAAAAGTTCTTAGGTTTTGCTTGTGCACTTGTTCAAAACTATTCTCCTTTGTGTAAAGAGAATACATTCAGGGTCCATCCTGAGTGCTTTGGACAGAAACCATAAGGGGAGCTATTTCCAATGAAAGCATAATTAGACATTCCCTTGGAGCAGAAGCTCAGGGCTGTAATGGTCAGAAGTTTTTTGAAGCTACTGTAGTACAAACTATACAAGTATACAGGTCTTCTGACTTTTGCCAATTTTCTTACAGGTCATTGTGGAGAAATAGCTAAAGGAAAGCAAATTTTTATAGAATAAGAAATTACAGAATTTCATGCATTTCTCCAACATTTTTATAGCTATGGTTTATTATTTTTACTTCTTACATGTGGTAGCAAGAACTGCCCTTTGACTTATACTGCCTGCTTTATTCCTACAGGCAGATCTCACAACACATTAATCCTTCCTTCTGACTTTCATTATATGAAAGTACAGTTCTAATTAGGGAAGAACAATGGGCATAAACGAGTTCACATGCAGTTGTTTCAATGAGTTGTTTGCACTTCTGAATACTTTCTTAGGGTGTCTGGGGTTTAGCTGACAATGCTGGGAATAGTTTATGGCGATGCTTCTCAGAGGCTTTCCCCCATAAGAATTAACAAATACCTGGTAAGTCTATAGAAATAGTTCCAAAGACCTCCCCACAATACACAGGCATTTGTATATTCATTCACCAGTTCAAGAGCTCTCTTTACATGAAGAAAATTTTATTTTTTGATTGAGGTCTCTATACATGTTCCCCAAACTAGCTTGTGCTCTAAGAGGACAATAATATGTAAGACATAAAGAACGTGGGCCTTATGTTAGATGGTCTTGGATTCAATTTGTGCCTCTTTAACTTACTACCTGTGTGGTCTTGGACAAGCAAAGTGAATCTCTGAGTTTCATAAAGATTTAATAGGATCTTATTCCATTGGGCTTCTGTGAGGACTATATCAGCAAAATTAAAGTTACTATACCTAATACAGAGCCTGGTATATTTTGGGAACTCAGGAGTTATTAGGTTCTTTCTCTTTCATTTTTCTAAGAACTTTAGAAACCAGAGGTAAGAACAGCACGTAAGAACAGATAACTCTTCCTAGTCAATAGGTGCCAAGAAGCAAAAGTGCCCAAGGGAGGATTTTATTTAGTAAACCCATTTACTGAAAAGATATTCAGAATTCAATTATGGAGCGAGAATTTTTGAATACCCAATTTATACTCTCCTTCATTCACTGTCAAGTGAGATTGGTATCACCCTCTACATTGAACAATAAGGGGGAGTTTGGTTCAGGGCTTTTAGACAAACCTCTACCTATTTCCCTGAAATCATGTCTTGAAGGCAAGCCCAAAAAATAAATTATTTTTACTTTCAAAAGTCACAAATGTATGTATAATATGTCAGCATACTTCAGAGCCACCCATGGAGATGCTGACACAGTAGGTCCAGAGTTAGGTCCTGGAATCTGTGTTTTTAATTCATACAAGTGAGCTTCATTCAGATAATCCTTTGGTCATATTTTAACAAACAGCAATCTAGAGTATCTGCTGACCAGGGGAGTTAGGACCAATATGACAGACGGCATCTTGATCATGACTTTCATTGAAAGATTATTACCTAGTATGCTGTTCACAAACCTTTGCCATGAATTAGGAAAATCTTCCTTTTAAGATTAAAAACATTCCCCAAATTGTGGTCAGCTCATTTGTATGTCTTTTTGCCTAGACTGAGTAAAGCAGATTTGTATCCCTAATGTGAATGGGCTTCTTTCAATCAACTGGAAATCTGAATAGAACAAAAGGCCTGAGTAAGAGGGAACTTCTCCTGCCTGAGTGGTTGGAGTGTGATATTGGTTTTTTCTGGCCTTCAAACTCAGGCGGAAGCATAGGCTCTTCTTGGGTCTCAAGCTTGCTGGTTTTCAGGCTAGAAATTATATCATCAAATCTCCTGGGCCTCAGGCCTTCAGACCCTGACTGGCACTACATATCAGCTCTCCTGGGTCTCTAGCTTGCCAATGGCAGATCATAGAACTTCTCAGACTCCATAATTGTGTGAACCAATTTCTTCTAATCAATCAATCAATCAATCAACCAATCTCTCTCTCTTTCTCACTTTCCTCTATCTCTCTCTGTATGTATGTGTTGTGTGTGTGTGTGTGTGTGTGAGAAGTGGGATGAGAGTCTCAGAATGTTAAAAGAAAAAGATTGCCAACAACAAGAATTTATATTCAGCAAATGATGGAGAAATAAAGACCTTTTCAGATTTGCCTTACAAGAATTGCTAAAAGGACCCTTTCAAGCTGAAAGAGAAAAATAAAATAAAAATCAACAAAACTAAGAGGTTTTTAAAAAAGATAAACAAAATTGGCAAATCTTTAGCTAAGCTAAGTAAAAAAGATTCAAATAAATAAAATCAGAAATGAAAGATGGGATTTTACAAATGATACCACAGAAATACAAGAGATCATAAGATACTACTAGAAACAATTATATGCTAACAAATTGGATAATCTAAAAGAAATGAATAAATTCCTAGAAGCATACAATTTACCAAGATTGAATCATGAAGAAATCAGAATGGACCTATAACAAGTAAGGTGATTGAATCAGTAATCAAATACCTCCTAACAAAGAAAAGCCCAAGACCAGATGGCTTCACTGAAGAATTCTATCAAACATTTAAAGAAGAATTAACACAAATCTTTTAAAATTCTTCCAAAAATTTGAGATGAGGAAATACTTCTAAGCTTAGTACCAGCATTACTCTGGTACCAAAGCAAAGACACTATAAGAAAACTATAGAGCAAATCCTTGGTGAATAATACAAAAATCCTCAACAAAATACTAGGAAACAAAATTCAACATATTGAAAAAATTACACATTAAGAGCAAGTGGGATTTATTCTTGGACTGCAAGGTTAATGTACCACACCACAGTAACAGAATGAATGTACTACACAAAGGGGGAAGAATATCTCTTCAACAAATGGTGTTTAAAAACTGGATATCCACATGCAAATGAATGAAGCTGGCCTTTCCCTTACACCATATAAAAAAAATTAACCCCAAATAGATTAAAGATATAAACATAGACCTGAAACTACAAAACTTTTAGTAGAAAACACAAGGGAAAAGTTTAATGACATTGGATTTGGCAATGGTTTCTTGGATATGAAAACTAAAGCACAGGAAAGAAAAGCAAAAATAGACAAATGGGACTACATTGAACTTAGAGTTCTACATAGCAAAGAAAACAATCAACAGAATGAAAAGTCAACCTATAGAATAGGAGAAAATGTTTGTAAACCATATATTTGATAAAGGCTTATGTCTATGATATATTTAAAAAACTCATGCAAGTCAACAACAAAACCCCCTAAAATCTAATTTAAAACAGGGCAGAGGAACTTATTAGACATTTCTCCAAAGAAGATGTACAAGTGTCTAACAAGCATATGAATAGAAGTTTCACATCATTAGTTACCAGAAAAATACACATCAAAAAATGAGATGCATGCAACACTTGTTACAATAGTCATTATCAACAAAACAAAACAAACCCCAGAAAACAATAGGTATTGGTGAAGATATGGAGAAATTTTAACACTTGTGCACTGTTAGAAATCAGTTGGTCAAAATCCAAAATGGTATATCTACTATAGAAAACAGTGTGGAGATTCTGCAAAAAATTAAAAATTAAATTATCATATAAAACAGCAATCCAACTTCTGTGTATATATCTGAAATAATTGGAAACAGAATCTCAAAGAGATACTTGCACACCTATCTTTATTGCAGCATTATTCACAATTGCCAAGAGGTTGAAGTAAACTAAATGTCCACAATAGATGAATGGAATGAACAAAAACTCTTGTATGTTTTAAATATTTATTTTGAATGTTTTGGGCACATATATGTATGTTTTATATTGTTTACAAGTCTCTGTCTCTCTTTCAGTGTCTAGATTTATATATGACCTATTTAGATATATATCTTCTCTCCTATCTATCTATCTATCATCTGTCATCTATCTTAAAAAATCTAATGGAACAAATTTATAAAGTAGCTTTGTGAAACCTACCCTAAATAATCTTCTATCGACAGACTGGACACTTGAATGCAACAACTCTTTCTGCTTCTCTAGAGAGGCAAATGTTTGCATTACAAAAATCTGTTAACAGAGTAATATCATTGTTATTAATAGTGGATAGCTTGGCATCAAAAATTTAGCTATTTATGCTTTCAACATTGCTTACAGGAAAAATGACTTGACCTTTGTCTAAAGACTGCTGAATCAGACCTTCTAATGACTTCTCATTTATCACTCCCAATGCAATTCCATAACGATGCAATAACTTCAGTATTTTGTTGTTGTTGTTGAATGCTTGTGTATTTATTTTGAGAGAGAAAGCACAAGTGGGGGAGAGGGACAGAAAGAGAGAGAGAGAGACAGAATCTTAGGCTCCACGCTGAGCGTGGAATGAACTGAAATCAAGGATTGAATGTCTAACCGACTGAGCCACCAGGTGCCCCAATAACTTCTGTATCTTAAGAGTGGAATCAGTACTCTTTTAAATACAGAATACTTGATTAAAGGGAATAAAGAGAGCAGCTGAAGCCCTATCCTGGTGGAACATCTGGAAGGCATGGAGATTTTTAATATGCAAACACTTAATCTCCACAAGCCTAACTCTTGGACCTGACCAGAGGCACAGGTGATCTGTGTACCATTGAAAACTACCTGTCCTAATTCACTTCTCACATTTTTAATTCTTTGAAATGTTCTAACAAAATCACTGTCCTAAAATAGGGCATAAAAATGGAAAGATCGTAGACTTACAAAACCAACAAAGGAAACAGATAAATTGTGCAGTCTTGAGTATGGGGAAGTGAAGTGAGGTAACACATTTGGGTGTCATGAAAAGGAAAGCAAAATGAGAAAAATAAAAATTAGAACATTGAGTTGTATCTATGTGGTTCCTTTTAAAATATTTTTAAAAATTAGTAGCATTTAGGTACAGGAGTGCTGATGCATAGGGACACTTGTACCCCAATGTTTATAGCAGGACTTTCAACAATAGCTAAATTATGGAGAGAGCCTAAATGTCCATCAACTGATGAGTGGATAAAGAAGTTGTGGTTTATACATGCAATGGAATACTACTTGGCAATGAGAAAGAATGAAATATGGCCTTTTGTAGCAATGTGGATGGAACTGGAGAGTGTTATGCTAAGTGAAATAAATCATACAGAGAAAGACAGATACCATATGTTTTCACTCTTATGTGGATCCTGAGAAACTTAACAGAAGACCATGGGGGAGGGGAAGGGGGAAAAAAGTTAGGGATGGAGGCAAACCGTAAGAGACTCTTAAAAACTAGGAATAAACTGAGGGTTGATGAGGGGTGGGAAGGAAGGGAAAGTGGGTGATGGGCATTGAGGAGGGCACCTGTTGGAATGAGCACTGGGTGTTGTATGGAAACCAATTTGACAATAAATTTCATATTAAAAAAAACAAAAACAAAATGACAATGGCAAAAAAAATAGCATTTAAATGTATTTATGTGTGGATTGTACACGTTATGGCTCTCAATGCAGGACTCTTCTGGTATTCTAGTTTACTCTCATTAGCTTTCAACTCCAGAGATGACCAGGAATGAACATTTAAAGTCCATTTGCTGGACTTTAAACAAGAATGTCAATTTTTGCTTTGCTTATGATATATTGAGATTATGATTATTTTAACATTTTCTTACTTGTATTTAAAATAAGTATCAGGGTGCCTGAGTGGTTGAGTCAGATAAGTGTCCGACTTTGGCTCAGGTTATGATCTCGCAGTTCGTGAGTTTGAGCCCCACACCGGGCTCTGTGCTGACAGCTCAGAGCCTGTAGCCTGCTTCAGATTCTGTGTCCCCCTCTGTCTCTGCCCCTCCCCTGCTCATGCTCTGTCTCTCTCTCTCAAAAATAAAATAAACATTAAAAAAATTTTAAATAAGTATCATACTTATTCTTTTTAAATCTTTTCTCCCATAATTCTTTCACTCTTAATTTTGAAAAGAAAACTGAGGAAAACCTTTTTTCCTAATTACTATTTTTTTTATTTATTTATTAAAGAGCAGTAAATGAAACTCTTTGAATACTGCAAAGCAAGCAGTTTTCAGATACGTGGGTGGACTAATGTCTAGATAAAAGTTATTAAATTTGGATCAAGGAAAGATGAAAAAACAATGGATTCCAAAGACCTTAATCACTGGAGCCTAACTTTGGATAAATCAACCTATCGATAATGAGAAATGACAATGTCAGTGATAGATGAGGTACCCAGAAATATGCATAATCATTCATTATCTATGTATTTCACTTAAGAAGTAATGTAAACAAAGTTATTCTGGGGCAAGGGCAGAATAAGGGAACTAACATATATTGAGCAATTACTTTATGCCAGGTTTATTACACGTGCTGTTTCATCTGATCCTCAAAAAAAATCTTTCAGGTAGATATTACAACTTCATTTTACATATAAAGAAACAAACTCTAAAAGCAGTGAATAGCTCTCTCAGTTGAGCAGAGCTAAGAAAAGGGAGAAACAGAGTTTCAAACCAGAGTTTTGCTTCTCTGAGTTGGGCACCCATTTTCTGGTCCATGACAGTCATCCAGAGAACTCTTGAAGCCATACATGAAAAGCAGGGAGATGCATATGCAAAACAATGAACCTGGACCACTTTCTTACAGTGTACACAAAAATAAACTCAAAATGGATGAAAGACCTAAACATAAGACAAGAAGCCATCAAAATGTTCGAGGAGAAAGCAGGCAAAACCTCTTTGACCTCAGCCACAGCAACTTTTTACTCAACATGTCTCAGGAGGCTAGGGAAACAATGGCAAAAGTGAATTATTGGGACCTCATTAAAATAAAAAGCTTCTGCACAGTGAAGGAAACAATCAGCAAAACTGAAAGGCAACTGACAGAATGGGAGAAGATATTTGCAAATGACATATCAGATAAAGGGTTAGTATCCAAAATCTACAAAGAACTTATCAAACTCCACACCCAAAAAACAAATAATCCAGTGAAGAAATGGGCAAAAGACATGAATAGACACTTCTTCAAAGAAGACATCCAGATGGCCAAACGACACATGAAAAAATGCTCAACATCACTCACCATCAGGGAAATACAAATCAAAACCACAATGAGATACCACCTTACACCTGTCAGAATGGCTAACATTAACAACGCAGGCAACAACAGATGTTGGTGAGGATGCGGAGAAAGAGGACCTCTTTTGCACTGCTGGTGGGAATGCAAACTGGTGCAGCCACTCTGGAAAACAGTATGGAGGTTCCTCAAAAAATTAAAAATAGAACTACCTTATAACCCAGCAATTGCACTACTAGATATTTATCCAAGGGATGCAGGTATGCTGTTTTGCCGGGGCACATGCACCCCAATGTTTATAGCAGCGCTATCGACAATAGCCCAAGTATGGAAAGAGCCCAAATGTCCATCACTGGATGAATGGATAAAGAAGATGTGGTATATATATACAATGGAGTATTACTTGGCAATCAACAAGAATGAAATCTTGCCATTTGTAACTATGTGGATGGAACTAGAGGGTATTATGGTAAGTGAAAGTAGTCAGTCAGAGAAACCAAATATCATATGACTTCACTCATATAAGGAATTTAAGATACAAAACAGATGAACATAAGGGAAGGGAAGCAAAAATAATATAAAAACAAGGCGGGGGACAAAACAGCAGAGACTCTTAAATATGGAGAACAGAGGGTTACTGGAGGGGTTGTGGGAGGGGGGATGGGCTAGATGGGTAAGGAGCATTAAGGAATCTACTCCTGAAATCATTGTTGCACTGTATGCTAACTAACTTGGATGTAAATTAAAAACAAAACAAAACAAAACAGTAGCATCTTAAATTCATCAAGCTGTGCACGTTAAATATGTATAGTTTTTTGTATGTCAATCATTCATCAATAAAATCTTTTAAAAAATTAAAAAAAAAGAAAAAAATACACCGACACATGCATACACAATCAAGAATCCTGAAATTAACTTAATCATGGAGGCACAGTTGGTTAATATTAAATTAAAATATAATGTTGATGTCAACTTTTCTAAAAGTGGAAAATCAAATGTAATGAAATTACGTCAGTTGTGTTTTTGTGGACAAAAATCTGTGCTGTTATTTTTGTGTGTGTGTGTGCTGTTATTGACAGAAAATGTTTTCTACAACTTAAGTTCTATTTCTCCCGATTTGTATGAAATAACCTAAATAATCAATAGTGATCAAAGGTGCATCTCAGTCAGAAACATTTAATTTTCAGAGATTCTGCCAGGCAATGCATAGGACTTCACTCAAAGGATACCTGTAAGGTCTTTTATGCATTTCTACCACCATAGTACATTTTCTTGAAATACATTTTTTACCGAAGCAAAATAAAAAAAAAGCAGGGAAATGAGAATCATTAAACACCCTACAGCTGAGTCTCCCAACACCCCAAAACAGAGTGATAGAAGGGTGTAGACACAGAAGAGCTCTTGTTTTTCCTGACCACTCTACCTCCATGCCTAGGAAAATACAGTGTGTATCCTGAATCTTAAGGTAGGACCAGAGCTTTGCATCCTTCTCCCCAGAAGAGATGATGGTTTTGGTCACCCTTTCATTCCTCAGAGATTCTGAGGGATAGGAGAGTTTAATAGGCAACAGTGCACCCCCAAATTTTTGATAGTTTCCTCTGCTGCTGCTGAAGAAGAACCTACAGGTCTTCTCTCATTTCTATCTGCCTTCTTGTTTCATATGCATAAGCCTAGGATCTTAGCCAGAGTTTGGAGTAGATGTAAATTCTGTGATACACTCTCCACAAATTAAGATTTGACCAAGAGGTTAGCTGGCCAGAACCAGCATTTGGAGAGTAGATATTTCCCCCAAGCTTAATTCAAGGTGGGCAAGCAGCATGAAAAGGCAAATTTCAGACTCCTAGCCAGACTGTCTGGTCTAATAATAACGTGTTCATTATTGATTTACCTCAAAGGGATTAAAACCTACAATATACAATAAGCCCTTCTGCCAGGCCAGACAGCAAAGATTTAAAATGGTGATCCACTGGGGCGCCTGGGTGTCTCAGTCGGTTAAGCGGCCGACTTCGGCTCAGGTCATGATCTCACGGTCCGTGAGTTCGAGCCCCGCGTCGGGCTCTGTGCTGACAGCTCAGAGCCTGGAGCCTGTTTCAGATTCTGTGTCTCCCTCTCTCTGACCCTCCCTCGTTCATGCTCTGTTTCTCTCTGTCTCAAAAATAAATAAACGTTAAAAAAAATTTTTTTAAATGGTAATCCAAGGCATAGCTTTAAAAATTATCAATGCTTGAGTAAAGATAAATGTTTCCACGTATTTCCATGATTTTGCTATAACCAAAAGTCTTACACTCTAAAAGTGCCAGAAATATAAATGAGCCTAATCTAACATTGTTTTAGGTAATGGCCTCAAATGACTTATATTCCAAAGGGTATTCCAATGACCAATGCAAAAGAAATAGTCCCGCTTTCTGGTCTGTAGTATTGGTCCAAGTAGGGCCACCACCAGCCTCTAGACCACACACCAGGCTTTATGTGATTTGGAAAATGGTGCCCCCTCTGGGTGGAGGGTGCCCACATGGCAGCAGTGTGGGAGGAACAAAAGCTGGCTTCAGTCCCTGACCACCTTAGTCTCAGTGCAATTGAACAGCTGTATACCAGCAGCTCTGGTTAGATTAAAATGGGTTAAAAAGTCTATTTTCCAGTGGATGAGACGTAGGTCAGGAGTCTCAAGAAACATGTACACTTTGACCTGTAAAGAGCTCTCTCTTAGTCCCCTCAAAGACTTTTAAGGCCAGCCTTGCACAAATTAGTTAAATATGCTGTGTCTCTAGTCTTCAAATATTTTCTCATCTTAACTTTCAAAAATGTTTTAGAGCTGAAATATGTATCCAAGTGCCTCCAGGAGCAGAGAAAGGGCCAACGCATGGGCTTGCAGGCTTCTGGTCAATTATTTATTCGCCTCTCAACAAAGATTTCACAAAATGGAATTCGTATCCACTCAGGTAATTTACTTGGGTTTTGAAGATAAATGAGACTTCTCTGAAGAAGGCTGTCACACAGACTTTACATTACCGATGTGTCACCTTTGTTCATGTGTTCCTAAATCACAAGGGGGGATGTAGTCCTCCCCACCATCTGGAATTTCTAATAGAACACAAGAAGCAGCTGAATGTAGAAAGTAACACATCAATTTTCAAGGTGAAGTGAATAGATGTGTAGTTAATTGTTTAAATAGTTCCTTGGGCACACGTGTTTTTTTCTCCCTACAAAATAATATATACTCTCTGTAAAACATTCAAACAATACAAAACATAAAGGGTAGAAAGTAAGAGTCCTTTCGCTAGTTCCCAAGGGCCACCCCCCTCGCCAGAGGAAGACACTATGAATAATTGTTTATTTCTAAATTTTCTTCTAAGAAATTATACACATAAATATCTACACACATGCCTTTGTTTGTAAGTAAACTTTTTAAGTATAACACACATATAAAGGTAGGCATCATTTTTTAGTGTCATAAATTGCCACAAACTGAACACTATCTTATATAACCACCCTTAAAATCAAGAAATAAAGCATCATCAGCACCTCAGAGGATCCCCCAATACCTCTTCTCGATAGTTTTTGTATACATAAGTGTAATCATAAGATACACATTTTTCTGCTATTTACTTTTTCTACTTAATGATAATTTTTATGCCAAGCACATATACACTTGTTAGACCACTGTATGGTATTCCTTTGTCTGGGCTTAACATAAGTTATTTAACATTACCTATTAATAGACATATCATTTATTAAAATGATCTTGTATAATATTTTAAGCTCAGAGTTTTATTTATTTTATTAAAATAAAAGCTACTCATTTTTATCTTTATTTTACCAAAAAAAAAAAAAAAAAGAACCTCTTCAAACTTAAGATTGCAATAATCTGAGCATTGAAAAAGCCTTCCAGGGGGCATCTAAATCTTCCTCTGAATAATCTTTGTAAATATTATTTAATGATAGCAAAAGAAGATTATCTTAGCTTCTTGTCCCCTGTTCTCTCCCATATGACTGGCCAGAGCATGGGGAAGACTAACTGGTGCTGTAGTTTGAATCCTGGAGCCAAAGCTTCCTGGGGAAAAAAGGACTGATTTGTAGCAATTAGCAGACACCAATTTCTTTGGTGTCAATACTCCCACCAAGACTAATTTCTAGTTTTCTCTTAAGTTTGTATTTATTCATTCATTCATTCATTCATTCATTTATTTTTGAGAGAGAAAGAGAACCGGGGAGGGGATGGCCTTTCTAAGCAAGACATGAAATCCAGAGCCATGAAAACTGATAAATTTGATCACATAGATAAAATTTTGAAATTGCAAGAATAGATTGTCAACTAATTATAAATAAACCAACAAACCCAGATATCTCACACCGTAAGGCTCGGCCCCGAATCGGTGCTGTCACTAACTGTATTAGTTTTCTATTACTGCCGGTGTTAGTCTGCTCCGTGCTAGGACGGCTGTAACAATCCCACCACCGAGTGGGGGGCTTAACAACAGAAATGTATTTTCTCACAGTCCTTGAGGCTGGAAGAGTCCAAGATCAAGGTGTCTGTTGAGGCCTCTCTCCTTGGTTTGCAGATGGCTATTTTTTCTCTTGTCCTCACAAGGCCTTTTCTCTGTGCTGGGAAGTGGTGCAGTGAGGTTCTGGCTTCTCTTCCTCTTCTTATAGGGATTAGGATCCCACTCTTGTGACCACAATTAATCTTTTTTATTTTGTTTATTTATTTTGAAAGAGAGAGCAAGAGTGAGTGGGGGAGGGGCAGAGAGGGGGGGGGTGGGGCAGGAGAGAAAATCCCAAGCAGCCTCTGCACTGTCAGTGCAGAGTCCAGGAACTCAAGAACTGTGAGATCATGACCTGAGCTGAAGCCGGGTGCTTAACTCACTGAGCCACCCAGGCACTCCAGACCGCAAGTAATCTTCATTACCTCCTTAAAGATCCTGTCTCTAAATACAGTCACCTTGAGGATTAGGCCTATTACTTTTGGGGAACACAACTCAGTTCGCAACATTGATGTAGCAAATTACACAAATTTAGCAGCTTAAAACAACACAAGTGTGTTATCTCAGTTTTGTGGGTCAGGAGTTTGGGTTGGTTTCTCCTTTATGGGTTTCACAAAGATGAAATCAGGGTATTGTCTCACGGGGTTCTTGGGGAGAGGCTCTGGGAGCGTCTGCTTCCCAGCTCATTGTCAGTGGACTCCAGTTCCCTGCAGTTAGAGTTCCCTGTCTCCTTGCTGGCTGTCATTTGGGAGTCACTCTTAGCACATAGGGGTCTCTTTCAGGCACTTGCATGCAAGCCCCTCCAACTCAGAGCCAGCAGCAGTATGTCAAATCCTTCTCACACTGGAAGTCTCCAACTTCTTGTTCTGTGCTTTTGAGAGATCACATGATTAGATTAAGCTCATCTATAATCCAGGATAATCACCCCATTTAGGTTCTGTTACCTTAATCACATCTGCAAATTCCCTTTTGCCATATAATAAAGCATCTTCACAGCTCCCAAGAAGATCTTTAGGGACCCATTATTCAATTTGCCACACTCACATCTATATTAGAGCTTCAAATCTCTCCAAGAGAGATTTATGGAAATGACATTAAACAATAATGGTGATAGGAGATCTTGATTTGTTCCTAGTTTAGGAGAATAGCTCTAGCACTTCATCATTCAGCATGATGCTGACTTTCAGCCTGAGACGTGTGTGTGTGTGTGTGTATGTGTGTGTGTGTGTGTGTGTGTGTGTGTGTCTGGCTTTCCTGTTAATATATGTATATCAAAAAGTATCCATTTATCTCCATTTCCTATCTTTAAACATCAACAATGGATGCTCAACATTGTCAAATGACTATTTGGCATCTATCTACTATAATCCTTATGCTTTTTTTCTCCTTTGACCTATTAATATGGTGCATGAATTGTATTAATTAAATGAGTAGTTTTTCTATTATTGAATTATCATTTTATTCTGGAGTTGTTTTAATATGTGCTTAGAAACATATCATGTGAATTTATTTTGTATGAATTTTTTAAATGTAATTTTCTATTTTTTCTTCTTTGTTTTCACATCAGGGTTGTTATGATCTTAGTATGATGATCTTATTATGATGATCCTTCTAAGGAATTGGGTCATTCCTTTCTCTCTATGATCTGGAACTATTTAAATATTACATCCTCTATTCTTCATGAGTTTGAAAGAACTCATCTAACAACCACTTGGACCTAGCACATTTAGAGGGAAAGTCTCTTTGTTAACTTTCTTATTTTTTTCATCTTTTTGGATCAGTGCTTCATTGTAAAAAATCTAGTCCTTCACCACGGTTTATTTCTAATAGCAAATACCTATACATATATTTTGAATGACCATATCTATCAATATTTAAGGTTTTGAATGTAACCAGCAAACTTGTGTTTTGCATGTCTTCTTGAGGTTGGACTTACAACACCACCTCACCATGGGGCAAAGATGTCTAAACTATTTTAACAACACTCATACAAGAGCAACTTGTCTTTCAGAAGTATGTTCATGGGAATGGCAATGAGAAGTTAAAGCAATGTCATCAAGTTCTCAATATTCATTTGTAACTTTTTTTTCTCAAAATAAAGCTGTATTTTCAAAATCCATCTTCAATTTTCATTGATATTCAATTCCAACAGCTTATCCTTAAAGGTTACAAATTTGTAATATCTTCTGATTAAAAGAAGTGGATTCAAAACTAATAAATTTCCTAGAATGAACTTTTGACAGAAATAACATTCAAAGCATCCTATCAATTCTGGAAAATTTCAGTGATTGCTTTTTGCAAGTATGGTTAAATTATGAAAAATGTCACAGTGGTGTGTAGAAACCATTCTTCCAAATTTTTTACTTTCATTTTTTGCTCTTTTATTTTTTTAAAATTTTTTTTTAACGTTTATTTATTTTTGAGACAGAGAGTGACAAAGCATGAACGGGGGAGGGTCAGAGAGAGGGAGACACAGAATCTGAAACAGGCTCCAGGCTCTGAGCTGTCAGCACAGAGCCCGACACGGGGCTCGAACTCACGGACCGCAAGATCATGACCTGAGCCGGAGTCGGCCGCTTAACCGACTGAGCCACCCAGGTGCCCCTGCTCTTTTATTTTAACCGTCATCATAAAACATGTTGCATCCTTTTCGTGCATGGAAGCATTAAAGTTATTAAAATACAGAGGATATTAGAGAAAAGTAAGTCTGGATGTCCATTTTGTGTCTTTAAAATGTTGGGACCAAAAACACAAAGAGATTTTTCCATAGCTCAAATATTCTCAACAGATTTTTTTTTCCTGAAGAACCCACCCTTTATGTCACCATGCAATGGCACGTGTTTATGATCAACTCGTACAGTAAAAGAATAAAGAGAATGTTGTCAAAGTTAATGCATTAGCCTTTAAGTAATTCACAATTTTTACAGCATCAGTGAGCACGCTATTTAGTCAGCTGTTATTTTTCATAGCAGACTTTCTCAGTGAAGGAAGAAGTGTTATTGATTTACAAGCCAGATTCTTAATCTGGGTAACTACTTCAGAATGTTTTCCTCTGAAACATCAGAGCATATTCCTGCAGAAAACTTAATTCCAGACCACATTTGTTGACAGAAAAGTAGATTTGATTAAAAATTAAAATGATTGCAAAAAATAACAAGTTACAAAAAATAAATGCTAACATTTGCTCATTTATACACATTTGGTTTGTGGTTGACACCTTAAAATATCACAAGTTGTAATGCGCATTATTTTTTTGTATTTTTACTACACTTTCTTTTTCTGTTACATGTTATAATCGATCAATAGTGTTCTAAATGGCTTCCTTTGGATGACTAGTGCATAATCGTGTCTTCTGCAAAAATAAGTGTGTCTTCCTTCCAATATTTATATCTCTCATTAAAAAAAAATGTTTGTTTATTTATTTATTTTGAGAGACAGAGCAGAGAAGGGGCAGAGAGAGGGGGAGGGAGAATCCCAAGTAGGCTCCATGCTGCCAGAGCAGATATGAGGCTTGAACCCACAAACTGTGAGATCAGGGCCTGAGCTGAAACCAAGAGTCAGAGGCTTAACTGACTGAACCACCCAGGTGCCCTTATACCTCTCATTTCTTTTTCCTTTCTAATTGCATCGGGTGGTAAATCCAGAATTATTTATACTAGTTTTTCAGTTTCAGCACTACTAGCATTTTGGTTGGCTTTAAAAACATTATTTTCTTATCTTTTTAAGTTTATTTATTTATCTTTGAGACAGAGCATGCTCATGAGCGGAGGATGGGCAGAGAGAGAAAATCCCAAGCAGCCTCCACACTGCCAGCACGAAACCCCACGCAGGAGTTGAGCCCACCTACCGTGGGATCATGACCTGAGTTGGAACCAAGAGCTGGACTTTTAACTGACTGAGCCACTCTGGCGCCCCTGGATTGTGGGGGGAGGAGTGGACTTTCTTGTGCATCCTAAAATGTTTAGCAGCATCCCTGGCCTCAACCCCATAGATGCCAATGGAGACATCATGTGGTTCAAAGGGTGAATCAGGAGTGTGTAAGTAAGAGTGCAAAGAGAATAGCAGTGGCAATTAGGAAACTGAATATTGAAGGGTGAGATTGAAGGGTGGAGGAGTGAAATCTGTTACTGAGCCCCTCTCAGATGTTTTTCTGATTTGTTATTTGTGAATACTTATTTGACTAGAAATTAGTTATACAGTACAATTTCATCATGAAAAATATGCAGAGATAAAAAGTCTAGGAAAAATATTCAAAATTATCAGAGTTGCTATTTCCGAGTGGAGGATTCATTGTTTTTTTCAACTTTAAAAATATATATTTTTGGGGCACCTGGGTGGCTCAGTCGGTTAGGCGGCCGACTTCGGCTCGGGTCATGATCTCGCGGTCCATGTGTTCGAGCCCTGCGTCAGGATCTGTGCTGACAGCTCAGAGCCTGGAGCCTGTTTCAGATTCTGTGTCTCCCTCTCTCTGACCCTCCCCCGTTCATGCTTTGTTTCTCTCTGTCTCAAAAATAAACGTTAAAAAAAAAAATTAAAAATATATATTTTTATGACTTTCCTGGATCCATTTATTAAAAGTTGAGAATATATATTTTTATAATAAAATACCATTTAAATTATTAATTTACAAAGTTGGTAGACGCTGACTCATCATAATTGTGTTGAAAAGCAAATCATTAGAAAGTCTAATAAAATATTAAAGCTCCTGGTTTACGAATTGTAGAAATGTCTTGTTTGTAATTTCCATTTTTTTGCAATAAAAATATATTATTCTTTTGTTGGAAACAATTTTGATTTTTTTAAGGGAAATGTTTTAGAGTTGGATTTTGATCAAAAACTCTGAAGCATGATTATGGGAGTAAGTTGTTAAACATAATGTACATCTCTGGAAGTATTGGTAAGTGAAAAAAACCTAAAAATCTCCTAACTTGCCTTGTAGTCAACTTTATCTCCTAGGAAATAGGGACAGCAAATAGGTGATTTTCCATTATGAATGCAGGAAGAACTACACAATTATCAGAGCCCCATGCAAAATGAAAATGTGGGCCTTTTGTTCAAAACTTATTAAGAATTTCAAGACAGTGACAGAAGAAGGGCAGCTGGGTGGCTCAGGCGGTTAAGCTCCCTACTTCAGCTCAGGTCATCATCTCATGGTGCATGAGTTTGAGCCCTGCGTTGGGCCCTGATGACAGCTGGAGTCTGGAGCCTGCTTCGGATTCTGTCTCCCTCTCTCTCTGCCCTTCCCCCACTTGCACTCTGTCTCTCTCAAAAATAAATAAACATTAAAAATTAGTTTTTTTAAATAATAAAAAAAAAGATGGTGACAGCAGAATACTTGAAAAATGTGGGCCATTTCTGAGCACAGGACTCTGTATAATGACATAAAGCAGGTCCTGTCCATAGGAATAATTTCTTCACTTACCAAAGGAGAAATGGTGGGGCCTGGAAGGAAACATTCATCTCACAGTTCAAGCCAGTGACAGGTATGCCCTAGATTTTAGAAAAATTAAGAAAGATGAGGGGTTCAAAATCCTATGAAGATGTTTTTGAAAAGCTCATGATACAAAAATTAGGAAAGGGAAGATTCATAGGAAAACTCATAATTATCTTCAGATATTTTAAAGGTATTATGCTATTCTGGAAAATCTGGCTTTATTTACTTCGCATTCCTTTTGTTCTGAGTTCTGAGACTCCCTCCCCCCCTTTTTTTTAGAGATCAACCCTTTCAATTTCCTCTCCTCACTTCATTTATGTGGTTGATGGTGTTCATTTTAATATGGCGTGACAGTCCCCTACACACACACACACACACACACACACACACACACACAGAGCCACAGGAGATTAGTCAAAGATAGAACACCTAACTCAAATTAGGTCATAAGAGTCCATTCTCTAGAAAGGAATATTTATGACCCAATAATGCATCTAGAACTTAATGATTGATGTTACAGGGTAAACTGATTATATAGAAGCAATATTATTACACAGTCACTTTCTCCTAAGGAACATACTGCTATGTGCCTGGAGGTGTTTAAGTGTGGCTTGAATTATTCAAAAAGAGATGCAAATAACAGACAGAATATAGGAACAGAATAAACATTTCATTTTAAAAGAAAACGTGCAAAAGTTTTTAAATACATAATACAGATACATAACCTTTCCCCCGTCTCTCTTAACGATTTTAAATGCCTCTATTTAAGTCGTTGTTTTCTTAAATTTAAAACATAGAATTCTCCTCAAACCTCTAACCAACACCTCTAATATAAAATTTGTTGTACTTACATTTATATTTAAGAATGGTTACAATTACTAGGTTGTCTTTTATTCCCTTTAACCTCTCCATATTTCACACCTTGACTGCAACTGGGTGAGCGTGTTTAATATTTTATGCCTTCTAGCCTCAAACTCCCAACACCTGTCTTTTTTTTCCTATTTACCTTTTTTATTGTTTCCTTAATAATGGAAAAAATGATATGTAAACACACAATATGTACTGACTTTAAATGCCAGGATTATATTTTCTAAAATGAGGTGCCAACAACATAGTAAAACTAAAATTGAATAAACAATTAATTATTACTGACAACTTTGCTTTGGTGGATGAGCACAGAAATTCCTCAAATCAAAACTCTCATTAATGCACTGAAAAAAATGTATGTTGAAATTTAGATCATTCTTGTAGTGATAAAAATTATCCCTATGTTGAGTAGCTTTATTCAAAAAGAGAGAGAAATAATAAGAGATGGGAGAAATGTGTATTACATATCATCCGTTATTTGAAATAAGTAAATAGTTAATTCAACTGTGGGACAGAAAGGCGATGGTCTTTTATTGGATAGAACTTCAGTGGTTTAAGGTTAGAGGGATATTTCACCCCCAATTTGACTTTTATTTACCTATTATCTGAACATATCCACTAGACTATTTCAATTTGGGGTAATAATTTTAATTGTTCTATTTTTCTCCGGCTTTTATTGTCAATAGAAAAAAAAATATTGTCAAAATAAAACTGAAGCCCATAATGAGGCCATTTTTTTCTTCTTCACAAATGAAATAATTGCACAGACTGTCAAGAAATTCCTTCACTTAGAATATTTCAAAATACTCTGGAATTACTATTTAATATCTGAAATTAGGGGATGCTAAAGTGGAAATAGAGGAAGAGAAAGATTTGTGTAATTATGACATTGAAAGTCCACACAGTTGAATGTATTAGGGTGTCTGTGGTAGGCAGCATTTAAGGTGGCTCCTAATAATCCCTACCTTGTACTAGTCATGTGTTACCCTCTCCTTTTGAATATGGGGTGCATGTAGCAACTCACTTCTGACAAACAGAATATGGCAAAGTGATGTGACATCATTTCTAAGACAAGGTTAGAAAAAGGCTGTGGGCTTTCACCTTGATCACATTCTCTCTTGCTGTCTCTTGGATTGTTCATCCAGTAGAAGGCAGCTGCCATGCTTGAGGCATCCCTGTGGAGAGGCCCTCAAACAAGGGACTGAGCCTGCCAACAACACAGAGGTAAGGTTAGAAGCGAGCCCATCTTAGTCAAGCCTTCAGATGAGAGCATAGTTCTAGCTGATAGTTTGGTTGCAACCCTATGAAAGACCCTCAGTCATAGGCACACTGCTAACCCATGCTTAGATTCCTGATCATTGGAACTGTGAGATGATAAATGTTATAAATTGTTAACTTTGGCAGTAGTTTATGATGCAGCAACAGAGAGCTAATATAGTTATACCAACACTGAGATTTTGGGGAAGGGTATATTTGATAATATTCTATGCATAATTTTACGTAGAAAATAAGGGCAAAGGGTTGAGGTAAGAAAGAAAAATGTCCCCACCAAGATGTCCATGTTGTAACTCATGGAACCTGTGAATAGGTTACTTTACCTGGCAAAAGGGATTCTGCAGATGTAATTACATTAAAGTGGTCAACATGGGGAGATTATCCTGGATTATTCAAGTGGGCCCAATATAATTGTAAGAGTCATTATGAAGTGGAGACAAGGGAATCAGAGTCAGAAAAGGAGATGTGACATTGGAAGGAGAAGTTGAAGTGATGTGCTTTAAAGATGAAGAGTCAGGGGTCAAGGAAGGCAGGTGGCCTCTAGAAACCGGAGAAGGCACCGGAATGGATTCTTCCCTAGAGCATCCAGAAGGAAATGGTATGTCCAGTTTTTCTTCTTGAACTATAGGTTACCTAGGATAAAAACAGGGAAGAACTTTTTTAACATCTCCCACTATGTGCCGTTAGAATCAGGTCACCATCTGGTTTTAACCAGATGACTAGGCTGGGGTTGGTTTCCCTTCCTCAAATGTTTTGGTTTTCAAAAGACAGAGAGAGAATTGTGTCTTGCTCACACCCTCATCCTTTCGATGTGCATTTAAATGCTGCAATTCCAAATTTAATGTGCTCTCCAGGTGTAGAAGCTCATGCATTAGGGTAAAGACAGGAAGAACATCTAGTAACTCTGAATAGTGTTTCTTCAATTTCAATTGTTCAGAATATCAAATAATCATTTGTGGAAGAAGAAAGACAATAGGACAAAACTGGAGAAAAATGATCATCTGCCCAAACTTGGTAGTTGGATTGGGACTTGTCTTGGCATCTTGGCCTCCAGATATAAATCTGAGAATGGATTTTGACCAGCACAAAAGCTGAAAGCAAGCAAAGCAAGAAAAATCCATATCCTTGGTCTTGTGGAGGAGAAAAAGGAAAACACAAAGCTTTCTGAAGACTGAAAAGCAAAGCACATTGGTGAGAATACATAAACAAATAATCTGAGAAGAAAATTTTAACAGACGTAGGCACTTTAATCAAATAAAAGTTGATATGACTTCTTAAAACAGAAAGAGAAAGGCATATGAAGAAAACAGGCCAAAATAAGAAGGGAACAGTTCAAGATGAAGAAAGAGAAGAATAAAGTAGTGAAAGATTACCAAAAAACTAGACATATAATAAAGAAATTAAAACCCACACTGTAGGGGATAAAACACATGATGTGAAAGGCTGAAATAGAGAGTTGGGATGCTGTCCTGAAATGCAAAGACAAGATGGAGGCTAGTCATGGAATAGAGAGAAAGAAAATATAAGAAAAATAAAATGGTTATTCATAAAGAAGAGCAAAACCTATGAAATAATAATCAGAAACTTTACCAGAACTAAACATATCTACAGATGTATTTTTAAGTTATCCATCCTCCAGGCAAAATGAATGAAAAGAAATCTATACCTAAATGTATCTTCCAATACTTTTATTTTCAAGGATTAGACAAATGGTCTGCAAAATCTCTAGGCAAAAACATATCTTTATAGCTATACCTAAAACTACACATATCTTGTCTATGTATCTGTATCTACATCTATATTCATAACCTATAAGTAGAAAAAATTGAGGTTATGCCAAGATTTTTCTTCTGAGGAACCATATACAAGAAAATTCTAGAGCAATTGGGGAAATGTGACCAAACATGTTGTCCCAGGCCAAACTGAATATCACCCAGAAGGGCAACTAAAACCTACACTCATCTTTGGAAGGGCTCATAAAATATGTCACCCATTTATTCAACTAATTATTCAGTTATTCTTTAATAACTGTAAGACATCCATCCAAGGATCAAGAAATAAAATGAAATTAAGTTCATGAAGAATGCTTTTAAAGGAAAGGCATAGAACACAGAATCTAATATTTTAAAATAATGTCTGAATTACTTTAACGTGGATACATAGCTCAATGGAAATTGCAAAAACTTTTAATGAAGGAGTAAACATAGAAATTGCTCTCCAAGTAATATATTTCAAAGATATGAGTATGCATTTGTGCAGATCTATAGCTAAGAGAATGTTAAAGATCTATATATTACATTAAAAAACGAAAATACCTATAAATTCACCAATAGAAAAATAATTAAATCCATATGATGTGTAGCATTATGATGAAATGTAATATGGTTCTTTTGGCAGTCTGCTAGAAGACTTTCCAACAGCATGGGGAAATGTACATAATATATTTTGGTGGGGAAAAAAGGAAGTTATGAAACAGTATGCATAAAAGAACCAGTTTTTGTGAAAATAATGCATATGGTGTGATGAAAGGATACTGGAAGGTTTTGTACTACATCATTAACAGTGATTTTCTCTGGATAATTCTCCTTTTTTGAGATTTATATATATTCCAAATTTTATGCCTTCATAGTATCACTTTTGTGTAAGTCCCATATGCTAACCGATTGTGCCACTGGAGCTCCTGGTATCACTTTCAAACAAACAACGTGCAGGTTCTCTGCTTCAGCAGCATATAGGAAGATACATAGGCTTCTTTCTGTCTCATCAGTTGCTGGAAGAAACACTTGAAACTTGACCACCAATTATTATCAGAAAGAGCAGTACAATATCCAACATGTAAAACCAAAACCATTATTTTGAGGTAGGCAGACATTCTTTAGCATTTAGATGGACAGCATTAAAGAACTCAGGTCACTAAGTCATTCAGCTATCCAGGATACATTTCCTGGTTAATGCAGACCAGTGTGCTGATTGCATTAACAGATTTCCCAGAATGCAGCCTGCTCCAGGCATCGGATTAAAATTCTTTGAAGGTTCGATTAGATCATTGTTAAGACCTATCCTCAAAATTCTCTAGGCCAGGATGTTTTGCATTCTCTATAGACATGACTGATTGATCAGAGTTGGCATTCAAGGCATTACCTATTTGCCCTCATAGGGTCATTACACTGAAGCTACATTCATTAATTTAATCACTTGGTTCTCAGATAGTCTGTCCATCAGTAGATACTTTTTAAGTGCTAGACATTGCCCTATGCATGATATCGAAGCATGGTAATGAACAAGCTCCCGAGATACCCACTCTCATGGAGCTTACATCCTGAGATAGTCAGTAAATAAGTAAACACATAAATAAACAGTTTCATTATAGTTAGTGATGAATGTTATGAGAAAATTAAACAGAAAAATGTGGCAAAATGAGACCAGGTAATTTACTTTAGACAGGATGATCAGATAAGCTCTCTGAGAAAGCGAAATTTGTACCAAGACTGGAATGACATGTGAGAGTGAGACATGATAAATTTTTTTTAAATTTTTTTTTTTAACGTTTATTTATTTTTGAGACAGAGAGAGACAGAGCATGAACAGGGGAGGGGCAGAGAGAGACACACACACAGAATCTGAAACAGGCTCCAGGCTCTGAGCTGTCAGCACAGAGCCCGACGCGGGGCTCGAACTCATGGACGGTGAGATCATGACCTGAGCTGAAGTCGGATGCTTAACCGACTGAGCCACCCAGGTGCCCCGAGCCATGATAACTTCTAAGAGACAGGCATTTCGTAGAAGCAACAGCTAGTTCAAATATCCTGGGACAGGAACTCACCTGTACCTAAGGAAAAGAAAGAGATCCAGGTTAACTGGAGAAGATAAATGTGGTTGTACCAGTCACAGTCTAATGAGGAAAGCAAAAATCACTTAATGCATTTAAAATAGAGAAAATTAGGGGCGCCTGGATGGCTCAGCTGGTTAAGTGTCTGACTTTGATTTTGGCTCAGGTCATGATCTCACACTTGTGGAGCCTACTTGGGATACTCTCCCTCTCTCTCTCTCTCTCTGCCCTTCCCTTGTTTACATTTTTTCTCTCTCTCTTTCTCTCAAAATTAATAAGTAAATGAACTTTAAAATAGAGGAAATTAATGTGTAGAACTGGTTGCATGGATGGTAGGAGAGCTGGAATCCAGAGGGGATGGTGAGGCAACCCAAAGATTACAAATGGCAAGAAGCCATTAGCAACTGCAAGGTGGGAGTGCCACAGGAGGGTGCAGGGGTACCAGGGCCCAGGCAGGGCCGTGCAGCAGAAGTTGGACTTCCCCAGCAAGGGCAGGAGACATGGAGGAGACAGGTCAGAGAAATTAGGGGTGACATTTCCAGCACCTCCCTTCCCCCTCTCCCACCAGTGCCATCCACTACTGCCATCTACTGAGGTAGAAGCCAGCCCGTACCAGGGCAGAGCCTGGAATGTGGAAGGAGAGGGCTTGCAGGCAGGGACAGGTGCAGGGCGGGGAGGAGTAGAGGTCGAGGGGACGTCAGATCAGGCTGAGGGAGGGTTGGGATCGCCGTCTAAGTGTTAAGGGAAGCCTTGGAAGGTTTCAAGTCCCAGGAAAGAGTGGTATAAAATTCTAAACTTAGAAAAGTTTGCTCCTGCCTACAAGTCTTCTGTGTCGCATCTCCTGCAGAGGTTGGTGTACCAGCTGGCCGAATTCCCATCTCCAATGCTGTAGTACGTTATCACAGCAAGAGGCCAATCTTCCATCTACATACTCTACATCGAAAGGACTCAGAGAAAGTACTTGCAGCTCCAGGACAGTTGAGGGACCTCAGTGATTTGCAGTGTATCATAGTTACAAGCACAAACGGATGCTCTGGCTTCAGACCCTCATTTTGTCATCTACCACCTGTGTGACCTTGGACAAGTCACTGAACGTCCCTGTCCTTCTGTTTCCCAATCTGCAAAACGAGGCTAATAATATTACCTACTTGATGGGATTGTCGTGAGGATTTAAATGCATAACCTGGGCCATTGCCTAACCCAGAGAGAAAGTACAAATATGTGTTTACTTAACCCCAGCCTTTGTGAAATGACCACTCAAAGTGAGGCCATTGGTATTTGTGACAAACCTTAAGGGATATGCTAAAGCTTCAAGTTCCTAAGTCCCTCAGATCAATGCTTCTCAAAGTGTGGTCCCAGACCAGCAGCACAGAATTTAGGAACTTGTTAGAAATGTAAATTATTGCACCTCACCCCAGATCTACTGAATTTGAAGGTGAGCCTGGCAATCTGGTTTTATAAGCCTTCCAGGAGATTCTGAGGCATAACTGCGAACTTCTTTTTTTTTTTTTTCAAGTGAGAACTTAAGGTGGGTAGCCTGAAAGAAACATATCTGAACTTCTCTGATTTAACTTATTATACAAAGGCCTTTACTGAACCACAATTCAATATAGGGAATAAGAAATTATTTGTTGAAATGTGTTTCTGCATCCTTCAAAAAATTACATTGTTCAATCCCATGTGAAAGTGATTTTTTAAGTGAAAATGCAATATAAAAGGACATATTACTTATGGCAATATTCAATGTCTTTTCAAAAAATGTTTATTTATTTTTGAGAGAGAGAGACAGAGCATGAGCAGGGGAGGGGCAGAGACAGAGGGAGACACAGAATCTGAAAAAGGCTCCAGGCTCTGAGCTGTCAGCACAGAGCCTGATGTGGGGCTCAAACCCACGGACCATGAGATCATCACCCAAGCCCAAGCACTAAATTCCTCCTATGTTGGTAATAGTGTAGGATTGGTTTCCTTGTTTCCTTTAGTTTTTGTGCTATGTTTTTTTTTTTTTTTGTTTTTTAATCTCACACCATTCCCACCCCCTCTAAGGATCAAGGACTCTGCCTTGTGTCCCAGGCTGTTGGCAAAGCTGTTTTTCTCTTGGGACAAGTTTCTAGTAGCCCGGGGGGGGGGGGGGGGGGGTCCTTCTGTTGGACAGGCCATAGAAGACTTGCAGGCAGCTATAGAGGGAAGGCCCTCGCCCAAAGAGTTTTTTGAAAGGGGACACGGCTCCTCTGTACAGGAACAGAGGGGAGCCCTTCAGCACTCACCAGGCTGCAGCAGGCAGGACCTTCTCTGTCAGATCTCTACATCTCCTCCTTCATGATACCCATCCTTCCAGACAACGGCCCTCGTGCAACCTCCCAGAGATGGGACACAATTCTCTTCTCTTTCTAGTCATTTCAGTGGCAAATTTTTTCCTGCAAGACTTCCCTTTTGATTCTCAGAAACCCAGTATGGAAATTAAAACGATTACTGAACATAATTTTGCTTTTCTCTTTGCATTTACGATCCAACAACAACTTTTCCCTTCAAAGCCATGGGAGGGGGAGTGTCTCAGACCAACAAGGAAAAGGTTGGGAAGGGTAAGAAAAAAGAAACATTCTCAAGATTAATATCTCAAGAAGTCTTCCCACTACACTCATAAAATAGAAAGTTATTCCGCAAACTCATGCTGTTCGCTCTTATGTCTCAGTTGCCAAAACTTTGTTTTGAATCACAGTCGCTTCATTTCAACTGTGTCTTCTGGTGGGAACTAATCATACTCCCTTCTGTTGTTAAATATCCTAGTTCTTAGCTTGTTTCCCTGTTGCAAATGTGTGTCTGTTTTTGTAAACCAACTCAAATTCCTTTGGAAAGCAAAGTATAAATAATGCATGAACTAACAAAAGTCTGGTCTGGAGACAAAACTTTGCAAAGTTGCAAATAAACTCAGGCTCTAAGATACCATCTCTTTAAAATATAAATGGTTTTATTCATTTAATAGAAGTGTTAAGTTTTGAAATAAGATTTCATGGGATCAACCTAGCCCAGACACCTTTCAGTTGCGTGGTACCTCAGTTTCCTCTGCAGCAAAATGGAAAGAATAATAATATCCCTCTGATAAGGTAGTTGTGAATTTATCTAAAATTATATGTAAAGTGCTTACCATAGTGCCTGGAACTTAACAGATGCTCAATGATGTCAGCTGTTGCTAGTATTCTGATGATTCTTATCATTGTTGTTATAGTGACTGGCAACTTTGATCTAAAAAAAGGAATTAGAGGCACCTGGGTGGCTCAGTTGGTTAAGCATTTGATTTCGGCTCAGGTCATGATCTCACAGTTGGTGAGTTGGAGCCCCACGTCGGACTCTGTGCTGACAGCTCAGAGCCTGGAGCGGGCTTCAGATTCTGTGTCTCCCTCTCTCTCTGCTCCTCCCCCTCTCACACTTTCTCTCTCTCCGTATCCCTCTGAAAAATAAATAAAACATTAAAAAAATAAAAATAAATAAATAAAGGAATTATAAGAGCTTCAAAAATGCATGCAATCCATAAAATGTCATGAGTATAAGGAAGTGAAAAAGATTAAGAACGTGGATAGTTATGACATTCTAGACTAATTCATCACTCCATTGTTATTTTTGCTTTATCTTTAATAATCTAGCTTTGTCATTTGAATCAGCTCTCAAATAATTTTAAAGTTTTTGACTTATTGGGGCACGTGGGTGGCTCAGTCGGTTAAGTGTCCGACTTCAGCTCAGGTCATGATCTCGCGGTTTGTGAGTTCGAGCCCCGGGTGGGGCTATGTGCTGACAGCTCGGAGCCTGGAGCCTGCTTGGGATTCTGTGTCTCCTTCTCTCTCTGACCCTCCTCCACTTGTGCTCTGTCTCTATCAAAAATAAATAAATGTAAAGTTTTTGACTTATTAGGAGGCTTACTTTTTGCTTTCTCATTTCCACCAATAGTCTAAATCAAGATGTCTCTAAATATTTGACAGATTCTTTTTTTTTTAATGCTTTTTATTAATTTATTTTTGAGACAGAGAGAGAGCATGAGCAGGGGAGGGACAGAGAGAGAGGGAGACACAGAATCTGAAGCAGGCTCCAGGCTCTGAGCTGACAGCACAGAGCCCGATGCAGGGCTCGAACTCACGGAGTGTGAGATCATGACCTGAGCTGAAGTCGGACGCTCAACCGACTGAGCCACCCAGACGCCCCAAGATGTCTCTAAATATTTGGAAGTAAATAGGCATTATTACACACACTCGGAAATGCACACATGTGCTCACACACGCATACACACAAGGTATAAATATTACCATGTCCAGGGCACTAGAAGTCATAAGGTGCAGAAATATAGTGTCTCTTTAAAGAGTAGTATATATCACTCTTCTAAAGAGAAGGCTCTTATACTAACCTGCACACTGATTTACTTAGATGATCAGAAAACATGATATAAATGAAGTCACTAAAGAGAATTAAGAAATCCAGATTCCTGAGTTTTGTAACAGACTTGCTGAATCAAACTCTCCCAGCATGGGAAGTCGTTAGGAGGGTTTGTTTGTTTGTTTGTTTGTTTTTCACAACCTGGCCTCTCCTGTTAGGATGAGTAATGGCGCTCACTGGAATAAAAAGGTATGCTGATGTATACACCAGGTGGCTTGTCAGTAATTCAGTTATAGGGAAGCAACAAGAAGAACCTCATTAGAACTTGGTGTCAGAGAAGTGATTGTGGTAGACAAAGAAATTAACAAGAAAACTGATAAGAGCTGCCAAAGAGAAGAGTGGAACTGAGTGGGATTGAGCCCCACCTGATGTCTCCGAGGCAGAGGAAGTAGCCTTGCAGCCATTACTGACCCCCAAAGATGAAGTACAGCTCAAGACCGCCTACAGCAAATCCAACGGGCAGCCCAAGAGTATAGGCTCTGCCTCCCCTGGCCCAGGCCAGCCTCCGCTCAGCAGCCCCACAAGGGGTGGAGTCAAGAAGGTGTCAGGGGTGGGTGGTACCACCTATGAGATTTCCGTGTGAGCCTTCAGCACCTCCCTTCCGCCCCACGCCTCTGCGCCTACACCAAAGGGCCCCAGGTGGCCACCTTCCTTTCCTCAAGGGGCTCCCCTCCCCTGCATGGACATTTTTTTAAACCACCGATTCCAAGAGGTTGAGGAGCGTTTTATAAAATGCAGTGGGGTTGGGGAGTTGGAGAGTTGGGGCCCTGAGACTGGGGTAGCAATCCCCTTCACCTTTTAAGATCTTCCCTTCCTTAACCCCCGGACCAGAATCAGTGGACATTTGTGCAATTGCTCGCCCTGGAGGGAACCAGATCATTTTTTAAACCAGAAATAATTTTTTTTTATTATTGTTAAAAAAAAAATTGAGTTTCATGTACAGATCCCGTTCTCCCGCAAAACATGGCCATTCACACATGATTTCAGAGGAGAAAATTGGACTTCAAGTTGAATGCCACCCTTTTGTACGTAAAGCTGATTCTGTCCTTCTGACTATTTTGTGCTTCTCTGGTGAACTCTTCCCCCAAAATCGACTTCCTGTCCATTCACCTAAACTTCACCCACACTCTCTTCTCCAAGAGCAGATTTACAGTTGATTTTCTATAGATTTGAGCCCCTATCTTTCTCTCAAAAATTTCTCCAAATCTAAATTAAAAATAAAGGAAGGTTAAGAAATCTATTTCACCAGCATGAAAGCACTCACACTTGATGACAGCATTCACCATCCTGGGTAGCTTCACAAACTGCTGCCTTGAAGAAGTGAGAGAATTCTACAGGATCTTTCTCTTCTGTATTATTTCTTACTATTTTTTTAAAAAAATGTAATGACTGTGGGCACTAAAAAAGAGCTGCTTGGACTAACAATTGTATCATTTTATTCCATTTTAATCTAAAATTATGGTTTCCCCTTTATCATCCTTTAAGTAATTAATGTCTACCAGTTTAAAAGCTTTTCTACTATTTGCTTTTGTACTTTTTCTTGGAAATTGATTCTGTATTTGTTTTCCGTGAGG
Organism: Panthera uncia; assembly: GCF_023721935.1. Classification (NCBI taxonomy): domain Eukaryota; kingdom Metazoa; phylum Chordata; class Mammalia; order Carnivora; family Felidae; genus Panthera; species Panthera uncia. Next base: position 124,843,673 of record NW_026057577.1, on the reverse strand, counting down.
TAAACGATTTAGGCTGAAGTCCTCATGTGTTCATATTCAGGATTTTTGCCCCTGGCTTCTCTTGCTTCTGGTGTATTGATTCTATTATTCTGTAGAGGTTATTTTGATGTATTTTCTTTAGACTAAAAGTACTCAGCGGGTCTCTACCTTTTTCTGTAATTCACAAGGAAGTAATTTTAAACGTAAAAGAGCATAATTGGTGATAATACGGGAAATTTCACAAAGTTCTGCTCTTCCAAAACTATTCTTATTCATTTTATCAATAGATGATATTGAAAGCTTAGTAATTGCAAATCATTTGCTAAATATTTTAAATGCATGATTTCACTTATTCCTCCCTGAAACCCTTCCATGGATGTGGTAATATTGGCCCCATTTTACAGATGAGGACAGTGAGGTACAGATTTTTCAATCACCTGCTCCAAGTCACATACGTAACAGATACAGAGTGGGGACTTGAACCCAAGTCTGATGGCACTAGACCTGACCTTGTTTAACACCACTAAATTCTACCTTGAGTGTTTACCACTATTGTGTTATGTTTTTAGCTTTGCAATCTCCGTATATGTAACCGGAATTACGTCCCCGAAATACATCAGCTCCTAATCCCTGAAACCCGTGAATGTGACCTGATTTGGAGAAAAGATCTCTGCGGATGTAATTAAGAAAAAGGATTCTGAGATCAGATCAGCCCTAAATGCAGAGGGCCCTAAATGCAGTTACTTGTATCCTTCTAAGAGGGAGGCAGCAGGAAAACAGAAGAGGAGAAAGGAATGTGAAGACACCAGAGTGATGTGGCCACAAGCCAAAGAATGCTAGGGGCCATACCAACTAATAAATATTCAAGGACCACGTGTTACCTCACTGATAATTACAGTCTACAGTGAACAGAAGAAAGAAGGTGCCTTGGTGTTATCCTTACCTTTTTAATTGACATATTTTTTTCAAGTTGACTCCACGCTTCCATAGTCCTGTTTATTATTTTAAAACAAAATGAAGGTACACACATGGAATATTTAAAACGGATAATTCTAGAAAGCACATTGGGAGAAGAAAATTAAAACTTAAGTGTCTCTGTTATTAATTCATAGCTGTGCTTCTCTTGTTTTAACTTCCATCTAAAGCGCTCCTGATCAGCATATGTCTGCAGCTTGTTCTGTTGGATGAACTTAGAGTTGTTGTCCCTTTCCTGGCCATGCCCTGGCGCTTCGAGGTGGCCCCATGCTTGAGAAACAGCATGTGATGATTTAGGACACGGTGTCATCCAGGCAGCCTCTTTAATCATGTTCTGCTAAAAAATGCATCCCCCAAAGTTTAGCTTCCTGTTCCTTTGAATTCTTGCACCTTCCTTCACCTTACCTGGAAGAGAGTCTAGGTTAAGACAGGAAGCAGGGTATCCCAGTGTTACTGATTCTCTCTCTTTCCTCTTCCAACCTCACCAGCAACTTGTATGCTTTCTTTTGTGGAAACTGTTCCACATCCATCAGTAATTTCTTTTAGTCTCACTTCAGATTAAGATTACTTTATGAAATAACATGTATTTATAAAAATCTTGAGTGACACACCAACTGTGTGAGATTGAAAACTGAAAAAAAATATTTAAATAGAAATTTTAATATGAGTTTAAAAACGGTAAAATTATTTTGTCACTACTTGCATTACTTGCATATTTTTTTGTCCTGAACTTTGTTTTGTTCTGGCTATTATCCCATCTACTATCAAATTTCTATGCTGTTTTTTCCTCTGCATAAGAAAAGACCAAGTAGCTTCTTAATATACTAGCTCTTTCCAGTCCATTCATAAATATAAATGAACTGAGGTCACTTGTCATCAATTGTGATGAGTTAGATTGTATCCCCTGACCCAAAGAAAATGCACATGTTGGAATCCTAATTTCTGCTATCTCAGAATGTGAACTTACTTGGGAATAGGATCTTTATAGAGGTAATCAAGTTAAAATGAGGTCATTAGGGATGGGCTCTAATCCAAGATGGCTGAAGTCCTTAAAAAAGGGAAATTTGGACAGATAGACACAGTGGGATGACAATGTGAGGTTATGCAAGCAGAAGTTACCCATGTGACTGAAACGATGCGTCTGCAAACCAAAAATGTCAAAGATTGCCAGCAAGCACCAGAAGCTTAAAGAAGCAAAAGCCCTCAGAGGGAGTACAGCCTCCCTTGTGCACTTGTGGACTTTTGGGCTCCAGAACGCTGAGACAGTAAGTTTCTGTTGTTTTGAGCCACTCAGTTTGTGGTAGAAAACTAATATGTTAATAAATAAAGAAAAACAACCAACTGAAGATAGAAGAATAATTTTAATTATTTCTGCTGTTAAGAATGATAGACTATATTCAAGGTCACTATCCAAAGGGATCATCCAGAGGAGAGAATTGTGAGTCATGATAATTAGAGAAATTCAGAAAAAGTAACCAAGGAAGTCATTTACTTCAGCCCAGAATGGCTGCCTATTTTCCATAATGTCTTGCAATAAGTCACTCCAGTTAAAAAGGGCTCACTGATCTCAGAATTTTGCCTTTTTGAGGAGCCTCAGAGATCCTCTTATGATTTTTACAGGCATCCCTTGGACGCAGCTAAGCTTCATCACCTTGGTGAGACCTTCCCTACCTCTTATCCTTGAGAAAATCGACCCCTCCTTCCTGTCTGACCCCACGGTTCCCGTACAAAGCTCCATTTATGTCAGCCCCTCTTATACTGTGTTTATAATTATTTACTTCTGTTTCTTTCTTTTCCACTATTCTGTTGGTTTCTAAAGGCTACTTTATTGGCACAGAGTAGCTATTCATTACACATTTTTTGAATGACAGAATTAACAGAGTAAAGTAGATGTCAAGTGACTCAAACAAGGTCACAGTATTCATCTTTTATTGCTGCTATAACAAACTACCACAAATGTAGGGGCTTAAATCGACACAGATTTATTAATGTATAATTCTGGAGGGCAGAAGTCCAAAATCAGTCCTACTGGGCTTAAGTCAACAGGTTGGCAGGGCTGATTCCTTCCGGAGGATCTAGGGGGAGATTTTATTTGCTTGCCTTGTTCAGCTTGTAGTAACCACCTGCTTTTCCTTGGCTGGTTTCCCCTTGCACCATCATTGACACCAGCAATCTCTTTCTCTCTCTGACTTCTGTCATCACATCTGCTTCCCTGACTCTGACCTTCCTGCCTTCCACTTATAAGGACCTTTGTAATTACACTGAACTTACTTGGATTATCTAAGATAATCTCCCCATCTCAAGATCGTACCCTAATCATGTCTTCAAAGTCTCTTTTGCCATGTAAGGTAAAACATGTACAGGCTCTAGCAATTATGACATGGACATTTTTGGAGGCTGTTATTGATCTACCCCAGTCACATACCTCCTTCTGGGAAATCCCTGTGGTTTTGCCTACCATCTACAATAAATACTCTGATGACAACTACATAGGCATCTTCAGCCCAAGAATCTCCAGACTTCTACAGCTAGGTGTTTGTTGACTATTTCTTCTTAAATGCCCCGTGGATACCATAAACTCCAGGTCTCCCAAATCGAACTTATCAGTTTTGCTTGTCACTTCCATCTCTTGTTGGCCATTGGCTCATCAGTGGCCACAGCACTCACCAAGCTAGAAACCTTGGGATGTTACTTGTTTCCTCTTTTTCAGGGATGAAATGTTTCCCATTTTCATCAATGACCATGTTGTGCTGATTTCACTTCCAAACTGTTCCTCAAATCTGTCATTCCTTCTTTACTCCTCATGTCATATTCCCATTTAGTCTCTCATCAGTTCAGACTGATGAGACAATTCCTCGTGCTGGTCACTTCCCCTTAAATCCATTCTTTTGTCTGCCATAGAATATTTATTGATCAAAATTTAATGTAATGATTAAATTGATTTAATTTATTTGGACTTCTAACCTCTAGACCTATAAGATGACCTGGAGTGGTGGGCTTAAACAAATATGGCTTATGGAGAAATATAACTGTTATAAACCTTAACAACATGGGAATGGTAGAACTGAGCAAAGTTTTGACCTAGAAGCAAGGAGAAGAGTCAAGAAAGAGGTGCATACACACACATTGCCTCACTTTATATGTGGGGAATCAGAAACCATCTAAAGTTGGCGAATCCATTAAAGAGCAATGAGTTTATTTTTGAAGTCCCAACATAACAAAATAAAGACATAGGAAATATACACAGATGATAAACATTAGGTAGAAAGGCATGAAAGTAGAAGTAATATCAATGAACTAAATTTCTCATGTTTTATGGCAAGAATTCAATAAATACTACCTAGAATTGATAACGAGAAATATAAGCATATTGCTTAGTGTTACGGAGGAAAGGTCAGAAGAAGTAAACATTCAACCTATCTGAGAAGGTGCTTATGGATATATTTTGATATATATCTGTCTGTTGTTTGAATGTTTTATGTCCAAGTATGCCTATTACCATAGTAATATGTGAAACTTCACCTCTTTATAAGTATTAAGTCAGAATATTTTGATTATAAAGAACAGAAGATGAGTCTAGGTGGCTTCTGCAATTTATCTCATATAACAGAAGTCCAGAGTATGTTGCGGGTGCCAAGTCTCCATTTCTCTGTGGTGAATTGGACCTTCCCTGTGCCCTGTCCTTTGTGTGGGCATCCTCAGGCCCTCAGCAGGTTTGGGTATGATAACAGTAGGGAATGCTGTTGATGTCTTTTCCAGATTCCCTTCACTCTGTCATCATACTTGTCCCCAAGCTGCTGTGAGGATTGCATTTGGCAAGATAGAAGGCAACTTTTCTGGGAGGTAATGCCCCTCCACTCCAGGGCAGCGTAAGAAAAAGGGGCAACCAAAAGCTAATGACTATCCGACAAGGGGAACAAAAGGTCAGCCCTTTGACTCAAGGAGGAACCAAATTCAGGTGCAGTTTTGGCTCCAGGTTTTCCTGTAGTATCAGGCTGAAGCCATTGGCCCACTGAGAACACACTGTTGGCTTAGCTTTTCTTCTACACCCTGTTCTGCTTTTCTCATTACTGTTCTCCAGAGAACACACTCTGAGTAAATACCTTTCGTAAAGGTCCACATTGAATTCTTTATCAGTTCTTTAGGGAACCCAGCCTAAGATACCATGTCTATAGCTCATTCGCCCCAGAGTCCCGCCCCCATTCCTTCCCAGTTTCCCCTCCTGCCTCACTTGCTTTAATTCCTTCACATACCCATGCCTAGACCAACCACTGGTGAGGGGAATGGCATTACCAATACTACTTTAGACTATGTATCTGAGATGGAATGATTTGGGGGAACCAATCATTCAAACCACTGCAAAAATGAGTGGATGTGATCAGCTTTGCAAGAAGATTTCATTTTTCCCCTGGTTTACTTGACATGGGGCATTGGTAGGTGAATTTCTGTGTTGGTCCCACCACCCTGAATCTGAAATTACAGGGACCTGCGATGAGGACACATTAACTTATTTACCTGAATAAGCTCTTGATAATCTTAGAGAAACAGTATTTTTCCAGCTTGTCTAATTCTCAGGAAGCTCTAAGGCCCTAAGTCTCTAAAGCAATTTTTTTTTTTAAGTTTTAATGTAAGAACACTACTTCTCTGGGAGATGACTCTACAAAAGAATAATGCCACATTTCATGATTTCCACTGCACAATGACACATAGTTAAGCTGACAGAGAAAGCTTCGTTTCTTTGCAAAACAAATACACTAGGAAATGCTGTGCGATTTAACAACCAGTCTCCTCCTGAAATCATAAGGTCAGGACAAAACATAAAAATCAAAGCAGTTCAATCTATTATAAACAAAACCCATGTGAAATAAATTTTCCCAGACATCATCAGGAACAATAAAGCTTATCAGCTACTTCAATTTGTGGAAAAGTTAGAAAATTGGAACAAATGAGGTGACAACATGGGGTACTTTCTCTCTTCATGTTCTTTTACCTACCTCTCCCCATAGTCCGAGCTCTACCCCTGGGATATAGCTTCACCGTTTCTGGCTCTCTTCTCATTGTAGAAAAAAAAAACACACAGGGAAATGAAAAAGAAATGAGTTGACCAGAAGATATAGTATTTATTATGTGAAACAACAAAATGTGTAGCCTTTATTTTTTTGTCTTCAATTTTCCAGCTCTTAAAATGGAGTGTTTTGTTTTACTGACTCCTCAGGAGAAAACATGAAGATGAATACAAGTATGTGAAAAGTAAATCAAACTTTTTACAAGGAGAGAACAATTAAATCAAAGGACTATCTAGTGCTCCATTATTTTAGAAAGTGGAAAAGTAACTGTGTATACAGTGTAGGGCCCACGAAGGTGATAGTGACAAATAGAGACATTTTCTAACATAGGAGGCCTACATAATGTGGAAAAAAAGCATACTGTCTTGTAGGAATCTAGAAATTTGAGTCTCTTTCCGGCTTTACTACTTGCTCATTGTGTGACCTCAGGCAATGCACTTACCTTGTCTAGTTTGACCTTTCCTACTGTGAAATATTTGGAAATAATAATACTAATAACGCTCTCAATTATGACAATGGTGACATTTACTAAGCACATGCAATAGGACAAGCACTGTGTGATATACATGTTTACTCATTCTATTCTCAAGAACTTCTGATATAGGTGTTCAAATTCCAATGTTATAGAATTGGTACATCTGTTTAGAGGCTTTTGGTATCAAGTTTCATAGGAAAACTAATCTAACCGACTTATACAATAAGAAGAGTTGATTATTTCCCATAATAGAAGTCTCAAGCTCTGTTAATGGACTAACTCAAGGGTGTCTCTAGGGGTTTTGGTTATTGGCATCATCTCCTTCCTCCATCCTTGGCATGGATTATTCCAGTTTGACCCTTTCTGCCCACAAGATGGCTGCCACATTTCTAAAAATCACATCCTTCTACAGTGGGCACTGGTAAGAAGGCAAGGAAAATATTCTCATAATTCTAGGCTGAACTCCTTTATATCTTATTGATCAGAAACGGGTAACACGTCTATCTCCTGACAAACCATACAATTACTGGGATGTCTTTAAACCAAGCCAGAGGCTCAGCCATTCCTGAAAAACATAGCTTGAAAAGAGTTGAACAAAAATAGGAGTAGGGGTATGGCTGTGGGTGTGTATTCTGATACATAAGAAAGCAGGATCAAATACACAAGTGCTTCTCCCCTATTGAAGGCAGAGCCAGAATTCAAATGTACATCTTTTTGACAATACACATGGCTTTTTAAATCTTTCCTTAAAGATTTATCTTGTTGGCAAATAAGAAATTTTACAAGCCTAAATCGTTTGCAAGGAACATTTTGGAAAGCTCTACAAACCAGAAATTCAGTCGAAGTGAATTGTGTTTGTCCTATCTCCTTAGAAAAAACACACAGAGAAATGTGTTAGGCCAAGGCCTTCTCTTGCCCCAACCCCCAGCTTTGCACTGGAAAGAATGGGCAACATTACTGCGCATACTTCTCTTTCCCTCTGCCTTTTTGTGGTTGGGGGCACAGCAAACTTCAATGAACATGATGTCACCACCTCCAATTTGTGACAGGAAACCAGGAGATGTTTAAATCACCTTCAAAGCACACTTTATGTGAATCAAGATACCACCCAAACAACTTTACGAACACAAGACACAACCATGTTGACAAATGTGAATGATGCAATTATTGAAAACAAATCTTCCTCAGTTTCAGGTAAAAATAGTCATTCTATGAACATGCTAAGGGGAAGATCAAGTCATAGACATACTGAAGAATAGGGAGTTTTGATGAGTAAGCATTGAAAAACAAAAGCACAAAAAAGGGGTATTTACAAGGAATTGTTTACAAGTTGATGACACCAAATGGACACTTTCAGCCTATAAGCGGTAGTGGGCGTGGGGACCTGAGAAAATGGGGGCAAATATATCTGTTTCCCAAAAAGTGGAAGAAAATGTCTTATTCTGATCCTATGGAGTGTAAGTTATCAACCACCATGCCCATTTGTAGCATTTAACATGACCCTACTATATCGAATGTCAAAGGAATCTGAGTTGGATATCCCCATAGACAATATAAAATATAATGCTTAGAGATTATTATTCATATTAAGAAAATCAAGGAACCAACTGATTGTTTTATTGACAACTGATTGTTTTATTATTTGATAACATTGCTGCTTGCATTTTTTTTTCATTTTTGTTTTATGGGTTGTTATATTCAAAAACCAGTTAGTTAGCATCTGAACTTAAGGTAACTGTAAATGGAAAAGTTTTTTACATGTTCAGTATACCTGTCACCTAGATTTTGAGTTGACTCTTTGTGATTCTAGCTCTGACTCACTGCTATGAAGATGAAGTCTTAATTGAGTAAATCCCTTTTCTCTTTTTTCAAAAGTGCTGCAATTTCCTGGTAATTAGTGATTTGAGAGCATTGTTTTAAGTTATGCTTCCGAGGGTCCTTTTCCTTTCTACCTAGTTCATTTCCCTATAGGGCAATACCTTTGCTTTTCACCCTTCTCCTGCAAGATACAGCCTTTTTTTTTTTTTTTAATTAATTTATTTATTTTTGGGACAGAGAGAGACAGAGCATGAACGGGGGAGGGGCAGAGAGAGAGGGACACACAGAATCGGAAACAGGCTCCAGGCTCCGAGCCATCAGCCTAGAGCCTGACGTGGGGCTCGAACTCACGGACCGCGAGATCGTGACCTGGCTGAAGTCGGACGCTTAACCGACTGCGCCACCCAGAAGCCCCAAGATACAGCCTTTTTAAAATCATAGATGATTAATTATAATGGTCATATAAACGTGGCTGGTGTTCTTAATGGGATATGATGTTCCATGATCACATGATTTGCCTGTGTTTTTACTTGTCCTTTCACAATTTTGACTTTGCAACTGAGAACTACTTAATGTTCAGTTTTGTCACTTTTGTAAATATGTTAGTTTTTCCCTGATCAACTCTTATACTAGCATATTGTGGGCGATAGGCTTAGGAATCCCCCGGGCTTACACCAATGGGTTAACAAGGCATAAAGAAATACAAAGCCATAAAATGTTTGCACCTGAGTTTGGGTAAACCAGATTGGCACCCCAAGAATAGGGGGGTGCAAAGGCACCCTGGAATAGAGAGGGGTGCAGAGCCCCCAGAATAGAGAGGGAGGGGAAAAGTCCCAAAATAGGAATGGGTGCAAAGGCTCCCAATACATAGGTACATGAGGTAAACAAGATCAGGCATGCAGGGCAAAAATGCCCCCCAATGTAGTACTACAGCAGAAAAGCTGCTTTCATAGGAGGAAAGGACCAAGTTAGGTAAACTGGTTAATTGGACTATGGACCACCGCGCTGCAGGCGAAGCAGCCCAGAGTGGAGATGGTTAACAAAAGAAAAGGTGCCTTGTTAACCCTGAGGTTATTCCCCCTGTCTCATCCACTAGGCTGGCTAAGATAAACAGGTACGGCACCTCCTGTCTGCCGTTAACAACCATCTGCTCATCTACCCAGCTCCAGGATTTAGTTTTATATTGACCCAAACCCCAAACACTGTATATTTTCAATGCCCCCCCCCATGTCCCCAGGTTAATGTTCACAGTTTCTTTGTCTCTTTGTGCACACCTATCACGTTTGTAAGCCTTCTGATCTTAATAAATATGGAGCAAGGACCCTTAGTCGGGGCTCTTGTCTTTTCCTGGACATTAACCATCTCTCGCTTTAATCCTATGTCCCACTCTTTTGCTAGCCAAAAGAGAACTTTAGACTTAGAGTCTACGACAGCATATAAAATCACAGTACAATGGGGACAAAGAAGATTTAGTCTCATAACTTTGATAGATGTCTTTGATTCATTTCAAAATTATTTTCCCTGTTTTATATATTATAAAGCACAGAGAAAGCTTCTTAGATGTCCCTTGTCTGTGTCTCTCTTCATCAAAATGGGGACTAAAGAGTTTATCATTCTAAAATATTTATTTAAGAAGCATTGTAATATTTTAAGTAGACCCTCTATGGTAGGTCCAGGGTCAGGATACTGGAAAGATGGCTAAATTTGTCTTGGGTTCTATGTTGCTAGCACAGACCTGCAAATAGGACTACGCTGGTCTCAAATTCCACTCAGGGAAATACAATGGGAGGTAAAACTTCTTCCCTGTTATATAGTTTAATACAAATCTTATGGTGAACAATAGCTATAACATTTTACAATTAGTATGCATTTATGTTGTTCACCTGTTCACCCACATCTGTTTAGTTATTTACCAATTTTGCATCTGCAAAGAATTTGAGATCATTTAAAATAAGAAGAAATGTTCATAAGGGAATTAAAAAATAAAACCAAAAAGAGCAGAATCCCTGCAGGGGAAAGGGATTTCAGGTTTAGTTAGAAGTTGAAGAAATCACATGGACATTGGGTGAAACTGAATTATTATTAGATGGAATCAACAAAACCTAGATCCAAATATTTACATTTTGGTCTTTATTTTAATAGCAGATGACCTGGTTTCTTCACCTCATTGAGCAAATGGAAGCAATTAGGAAAGAACTTCTTTCCCTGTCCTTCCACACAGTTGATTATTATTATCTTTTATTTTTTTTTAATGTTTATTTCAGAGAGAGAAAGAGAGAGCAAGCAGGGGAGGCGCGGGGTGGGGGGGAAGGAGAGGGAGACACAGAATCTGAAGTAGACTCCAGGCTCTGAGCTGTTAGCATAGAGCCCGAGACAGGGCTCGAGCTCACAGACCACAAGATCATGACCTGAGCCACAGTCAGATGCTTAACTGAGCCACCCAGGCACCCCCCGCACAGTTGAGTAAATGTTCACCCACAGCCTCTGTTTTCTCTATTACTGTGGGCATTCAGTCCCTGCTCTCCTCTGAGGACACTCACCTCACTTATGCACAGAATTCCATGCACTCTTTTCATTTGGGAAGGGCTCTGTTCCTGCAATTATCATCTGTCCCTCATGTCTTCTGTTATTTGTCCCTTACTATTGGATAATCCTATGATCTACAAGTGCACTATAATAGCTCCTATTAAACACACATCTGCACGCACACATTGTCTTTACCCCACATTCCCCTTCATTCTGTTGCCATATTGTTGCTGCCTGTAGAGCAAAATTTATTGAGAGTGCCACCTAGAATCTTTATTGAGATTTGAGAAAACTAGTAAACTAAACATTCTTTCATGCTCCAGTTAAGATCCAATTAAGAGAAAAACAGAAGACTTAGGGAAATTGAGATTGCTGACCAAAAGAATATGGGACATCATAGCTTAGGTCTTGTAGCCCAGAAGGTTACAACTAACCTTGTAGGTTAGTTCTCTACCTAATTGGACAGGCTGACATCCCATCATTGGCACAACTGGACAAATGTAGCCAACCCCTCTACGCCTTCCTCATCCCCCTGCAGAGACACGTCCCATTTACCTCAAGAGAGAAGAGCAACATGTGTGCTCTGCAGGTAGAAAGATCCAGAGACAGAGGGAGGAAATGAGCTACATTATCTCAGTTCTCTCTCCCCAATTCAGCATCATGTCCCTTCTTCCTCTGTTCGTGGTGAGAAGTGATGAGGTGGAGGGGCCAGGAATGTGATTCTATTGAGGTCTGCTCAGGAAAGCATGAAGTCAAAGAAGAAGGCAATCCCCCACTACTGCCTGCACTTCCTTCCTACCTCCCTTGAACCTCAAAGACTTAGTTGTACTAGATATTGTCTTGTCCATTCCATGGCCTTACCATAGGTTTCCCTTGCTTGTACCAATCCAACCATACTGACTCTTAATTTCGAAATATTTTCCATATCCTCCACTTACTTCCCTCTCCCTGCCCCTCAAAGGTCTCACGGAAGGACTTTTGGGGTCTGTTCCATGCCTCACGGAAACTAGGGAGAACCAGGCTGGGGTTGCCTCAAGTCCTCCCCATGGTAAACTCTACCCATCTGTTACTCTACTGCGGCTGTCCCACATGGACACAGGGCTTCCATTGCACCTGGGTTTGACAAACTGGCATTCAATGGTGACCTCGACAAGAGGAGCATTGATGCAGAAGCATGGTGAAAGCCTGACTAGATTATATTCAAGAGAGATGTGAGGAAGTAGACAAGTGAAAACACAGGAAGACTGAAGGCTCCCGGGACATCATAGCAACACCAGCCACTAATGTTTATGTGATCAGCATAATTAATCATCTGTGACAGAATTACCCATTCCCTTAAATATGCACTTTCAAAACCTTTCTTTTTACCATTGAGTCAATATTTAAATCAAAGAAATACCTCTGAACTTTAAGTTACAACAGACATTAACTCCTCTAACAAAGCTAATTTTCACAACTATGCAGTATAGACTTTATTACCTTCATTTTCAGATGATGAGGAGAGTCGATATACAAGTCTGTGCTTCACAAGTTTAGGAGCAATAAAAACTTATCTAAGATGAGCAAAACTGGGGAAGTTCTCTTTTCTCATTTTCTTCTTGTTACTCTGCTTTACCTTGTGGGGAGGTGTGGCTGATAACGTGACTGGAGTTGCCAAAACAATTGAGCCACTTCTCCCCGGTGGCATGGCCACTGTGCATGAACATATGGTGGCAGCTTGTGGCCTTTGGCTTCCAACCTTCTGTGTGCTTAATTATCACGAGCTGGCATGAACCTGAATCTTGCTCTCACTGTGATTCTACACATGCAGTAAGATGGGTAAATTCACCTAAGGGCTTAGTCACCATGTTTCCTCTTTCCTCTTTTTAGACATCATTCAGGCCCTGAGGGGATTGCATTTCTTTAGTTGGCAGCAGATTTAGGGGCCCTGTGGGAAAAGAGAGGCCTGCTTGGGCCTCTAGCCTAAGTTGCACATTCTAACTTTGTGTGGGATGGGATTCTTACATTATGGTATCGGGCCATAGTCTGGCTAAGAGTAAAGTGATGATTTGATTTCCCTTTCGTCAGTGTCCCACTGAGTATATAAATAACACAGGACCCTCATGGAGAGAACAGGGCATCAGATCACACAATAGAGATCAGCTACTCTGGATCTCGTGAGCATCATAACATCTTCAAATGCCTTCACCTCTCAGCCCTGGAAAAGACCCATATCCAATCCCAATATCTGGGATTTCTATGCCCTATTTGAGTATGCCAAAACATGGCCTAGGTGAGTTCCAAAAGAAGGAACAATTTAAATTGTAAGCCATATATATATATATATATATATATATATATATATATATAATATAAGATTATATTTAGCTAGTGAAATATCCAGATAAAGCCAGCTTTCAGGGGCAGGAAAAATACATATGAGCTCTGGCTAAAAGTGGCATAAAATGATGGAGGTCTTTACTTCTGAAAAATTATGGTTTAAGTCAAGAACTCCAAACCATAGCCTGAAAATAACCTTCTGTTTAAGCAACAAACTTTAATTCCAAAGTTGTAACTCTTCAAAAATTTTTTTAACATTTATTTATTTTTGAGACAGGGAGAGACAGAGCATGAACAGGGGAGGGTCAGAGAGAGGGAGACAAAGAATCTGAAACAGGCTCCAGGCTCTGAGCTGTCAGAACAGAGCCGGACGCGGGGCCTGAACTCACAAACCGCGAGATCATGACCTGAGCGGAAGTCGGACGCTTAACCGACTAAGCCACCCAGGCGCCCCCCAAAGTCATAATTCTTTTAGCTGGCCCATTTCTGCAAAAATAGATGTTTTGTGAAAGTTTTGGGGAAAACACTCATGCTCTGGAACAAACTGTGGTGCGATATTATATTTAGAAAAGCCTTATGCAAAAGTGGCCAACAATGTTTTTATTTTCTCATTCATCAGTTTCTGCTTGCCTTTTACATACTGCTCTTTTTAGCTTGTCCCCAGCTTTTTCATGGGTTCAGACGTCATCAAGTTATTTATGAACAGACAAAGCTATGGTTAACATTAGTGTTGAAGAAATAGTCAATGCTAAGGGATCTAGAGGGCAAGGGATAGGAAAACACAGATTCTGTGTACAGGGACTGTGGGTACTTGATGGTGTTTTACCTATTGCTGTAGAAGAAATTACCTACAAATTGAGCATCTAAAAGCACTCATTTTTTTTCATATATGAAATTTATTGTCAAATTGGTTTCCATACAACACCCAGTGCTCATCCCAAAAGATGCCCTCCTCAATACCATCACCCACCCTCCCCTCCCTCCCACCCCCATCAACCCTCAGTTTGTTCTCAGTTTTTAACAGACTCTTATGCTTTGGCTCTCTCCCACTCGAACCAGAAAATGTCATTCATAGAACTCTGATGCAGTAATTGCTTATATAAAGGAGTCTGTTTTGGTTTGATATGGCCTGTGGATAAAAAGAAGGAATATTATCACTTGTATCATACATACAATATATGTAGGTTTGACAGGTATAGTTGAGCAATTGTCTGTTTGTGATTTTTTTTCTTCCCTTTGAATTTTCCAGGAAAACTTCAACTTTATCTTGACTTGTTTGGTTTGAAATCATGTGGTGGCATTTGATCCAGTTTAAAGAAAAAAAAAATTCACTTCAAGCCGTTGTAATAGTTGTTTTCACCTCCAAGGCGAAGTTTAAATGGAATTCAACAAATCAAAACCCACAAAAAGGCAGAAGAGCTTATTGTCATCACTCCTGGCCCCGTGCTTCCCAAACATTCACGTGCATAGGAATTAAGTGGAGAACTGCTCTGTAGTTTCTAGATCAGTAGGTCTTGAAAGGGCTGGAGATTTTGGATTTTCAAAAGCTCCCAGGAGATGTCAATGCCCTTGGTGAGCAGAACATATTTTGAGCAGCAAAGGAGTACACTAATTTAGCAGTAATTAGATGCAACAGGTTGGGACACATCGGGAAAGAGGACTCACAGAGACTGCCTATCTGTGCAAGATGGGCTTCCAAGGGTCACACGTTGCTGTGTATTTAAAACTTTTCTCAAACTTGTGATTTTTAAAAATTTGGTTAATCTTTTTATCAGTGGTAAAATATATGAAAATACAATGGAAACACATGCTTTGTGTTATGAGTTTTAATGAAGAATTATGGGAAATGTAAAGCACTGGCTCCTAAGTACAGTTAAGTGGATGACAAAAAATATTCAACACATTAGTGTGGCTGAGGAAGGACACCCATTTTCCAGAGAATAAAAACAAAGCTGATTCTGGTAAATGGTTTTGAGTGATATTAAAAAAAATTATTTACAATGTTTATGTTAATTATAGTGGATTTTGCCAAATTTCTGGATCATTGATCGTAGTTTTATAAACTTAAAAGATTTTTTGTGCTGTTTCTTTAAAGTATACATTTTATAATATGAAATACTATAAAATAAAGCATATTGAGAAAAATAAACCAAACAAACTAAAAACGCCCAGAATCCACTGTTAATATTTTGATACCTCCTTCCACAGTTTTTTTAAAAAACAGGATGTAGTTTTTTAAATTTCAAAAATATTTTTTACTTATTTTCGTTGATTTTTTACCTAGCATCTCATTAATATTCCATGTAAAATATTTTACTATGACATTTTTTGTAGCTTTGTAATGCTTGATTATGTAGGTATTTCATAATTTATTCAATAATCTTACTTTTTAAAGTTGCTTCTATTTTTCACTATTTTGCGTGTTATAAACATTCTTAAAGGCTCATTTTTGCACATGCTCTCCATTTTTTCTTATGGAAAACTTTTGTTTACTAGTTCAAATGGTGTGCATGTTTCTAATGTTCTTGCATACATCATACATTAATGTCAATAAGAAATTGTCTTTCTGAAATGCACAAAATTTGACTCCCTCCAGCTCACTCACTATCTTAATCTGCTAATTTGCCATTTGATAAATGAGACTTCTGAAACTGGCAAAGTTATTGTGAAAAATCCACTCTCATGCACAGTTAATGGGAGAATAAATCAGAGTAATATTCCTGGAAGACAATTTTTAGCTGAGTATTAAGAGCCTTGACAATGTCCACACCCTTTGACCTATTTCTGAGAATGTAGCCTAAAGCAACAACTGAACATGTGAATAATTGTACACAAGAGATTCCACTTATATTTTTAATAACAAAGTCTTGTAGGCATACTAATTGTCTAAAAAAATAATTATTATGTAAATTATGGCATATGTATTAAAATTATTAGGTAAGATTAAAAATGTGTTTACAAAGGGTATAAATATGCATAAAAAATGCTGGGTGGAAGGAAATATTCCCAGATCATTGAAGGACAGCTGCCTGTGAGTGGTGAAATTCACATTACACAACTCAAGGAAGTGCTGTTTACGTCCCAAATACAACCTAAGTGTCTTTCCCCCCGAGTTGTGTGATAACACTGGTGAGATTATTTAATTTTTCTTTCTTCTTGACGAGGGGGCACATGTCCCCTGCTGGCTGGCTAATGTGAGAGGATACCCAAAGGAAATTTTCATGAGGAAGACACAAGAAAACAAATAGCCGAACGACCTGTTTGCTGAATGCCCAAAATTGAAGAGCTGAGCATCAATCAGTGCCAGAGGTGCTCAGCCAGACTCTGGGAAACAAAATCTGGAATCAGAGAAACAGACCTACACTGTGGGATGGCTTCCCTACTTACTAAGACTAAAAGTAATTAACACTGCAAAATAAAAGAGCTGGTCTGATATTGCAGACCACATGTTCTGCAAGTGAAATCTTAATCTCTATTTAAAATCACATTGCACCTGATAGTAGAAAACTTAGTTTGATCAAGCCAGGGTACGTGGATTTTTTCTCAGTTGTCCCTGGTATGAACTCAGTGAAATCAGGGCCTCCTTTGATCCCTCTGGAAGACCCCTAAGCTCCAGCCCCTGCATTGTCCTACCACCACTGGGGAGAGGTTCCTGGTGCCTGATTGTTGGCATCCATCCTTGCTGGCTTCCTCCACTGGGTCTCAATGCATATGCAGGTAGAGCTGCTGCCCTCACTGGTTTCCAGACTGAAGTAAAGTTCAATGTTGTCAACCAGTGCCAAAATCAGTGCCAGCCATAGAATAGCCACCCAATAAATCTTTGTTAAAAAAATGAATTGGGGCACCTGGGTGGCTCAGCCGGTTGAGTGTCTGACTTCGGCTCAGGTCATGATCTCGCAGTTCATTGTTCAAGCCCCACATCAGGCTCGCTGCTGTCAGCGTGTCAGGGCAGAGCCCACTTCAGATCCTCTGATCCCCTCTCTCTGCCCCTCCCCACTTGCAGTCTCTCAAAAATAAATAAATATTTAAAAAAAAATAAATGAATTAATACCACTTAGGCAAGGAGGTAGGTGAAAAGGCAGCTAAGGGATAGGAAGGAATGGGAAAGAAGTTCAGTTACTCCCTCAGAGTTTACCTTCTAAAATAATAATCATATATATTAGCTCACTCCATGCCAAGTGTTGTGGGAAATTTTATATGCATAATCTGGCTTCGGCTCTAACTGAGCTGAGATCCCGGATCACCAGGCTGTTTGATCCTGTCACTGTTTGAAATGGGCTTACTGGCACAGAAAGCGAAAGACTTACTGTATTCTCAGAAATCTCCTTTTTCAAAGTGTCCTTTAAAAAAATTAACTCTCTCCTCAGGTTTACGTGTTCATTAGTAAGCTCTCTATAAAAGTTTTCTCTTGAAAGAATCAAGAAGCACATCTATAACCTTTGTAGTCCTTGTTTCTTTCCAGAGGCTGCCTGAAAATTTATATATACAAAATACTTCACAAATCCTCCACCTGAAATGTCACGTGAAAAATACAAGTATTCCCTTCAAGTTCACCTCTCAACAAAAGTTAATATGTGTATTTAACTTTTTCCCACTGCTCTGGAGGAAGAACAGGAGGAAGGAAAGCTGCTCGCTAACGTAGCACCAGTGTCCCCTTATAGAAGACCACAGAGAAGAAATTTGTTTGGAAGTTTTGAAAGGTTATGTCCTCCTATTTTGCTTCTGGAAGAACACCCATTATAATCATTATTTGTACATTTCTTGGATGCCTGCTTTCTGAAGTACAACTACTAGCAAATTAATCCTTCCCCAAAAGTTTGCTTCTGCAATTCTGAAGTTATATAATAAGCTTAGAGATAGTGACTTGATCTTGTAATTGGATGGAAGAGACAGTAGGACACTTTGCATTCAGAGAATCATTCTTCCTACCTCAACTATCTAAAGCTTCATAGAAATAAAGGAATTTCCACTGCAAGTCTGAAGTTAAGCTATTGTAACATATTTAATTATAGACTATGTTGTTTCTGGCTTTAAAATATTAAACCTATTATATAGTTCTGAACACACAGTGGTTAAAAGTCTTTGTTGTTTAAAATGAATTGCACAACCATATGTGCCAAATGTGAATTACAAATTTAACATATGTTAGCAAGGCCTTATTTTTTAATAAGATTAGTAAATAAATAGTACATTTAATTAACATTTAACTATTATAAAGTACTTAACAAGGGGGCTTTCAAAAGCATTTGGATTGCTTAATGATATTAAAACAGATTAATATAAATGCCAGAGTAAATAAAATTTCCTTTTTTGCAAATCTGGGAAAAAATGTGCTATGTTTTTTTTTTTTAATTCCTTGCCTTCTTTCAGTCTTAAAATACTTCAAATGCTTTTTTAAGTGCATCAGGACAACATTTGGAACCAATCTAGCAATGTAAAGTGGTTACATGTTCTGTATGTGATTTGAAGTTACTGCCCTCAAGTGGTGGTGGTAATTTTTATAGCTAGGTGAATAGCTTGGGTTCAGAAGGTTGTGCCCCCACACCTGAGGGAGTTGGTTTTAATGGACAAAGCTTCCTTCAGACCTTTAAGATCTGAACCTGCCTGAGAGTTTATCTGGACCAACCCCATTCCCTTCTCAGTTTAAAGCTTCTTCTTCTCATTGAGTTTCAACAACTTGATGTGGGGTCTGCCTATGGACTCATTCTAACCTCAAAGTCTGGTGTCTGTTTTTCCTACTCGACTGTACACACCGGAGAGAATGGGAGTGAAAAAGGCAAATAATGTCTTCATGTTACTAGGAAGATAATTTGGGCATTAGAGACCTCTTGGAAGGGTCTCTGACAATACTTTGGGAACCACTGGTTTAGAGAGAGCAAATAAAAGGAGAAACCGTGTTTCCTCTGGTCCTGTTCCCAGCTATCAGTCATCTTTTTTACAATGGGCCAGAAAGGAAAGATCAAGAAAAAGCTAAGAAAGACTTTCATATACTGTGTGGAAAAAAATCCATCATGACCTTTTCCTCCAACTTTGAAGAAGAAAAGGATTTTCTATTTCGTTTTTCAGAAATGAAAATGCCTCACTTTTTTTTCAGGCTAGAATCTCTGAGCAAATGAACATGATACTGATTTAACAAGCTAGGAACACTTAGCAGCAGCTTGCAATCTCTGTAACATGCCTTAGAAGAGACTTAGAAACGTTCCTGAGGAAAAGTATTCTCAAAAGAGTAAAGGATTTTGGTTTTAGTGTTGGGAATTTAGTCACAAATTAATTGTGACCACCCTATAAAGAAATAATAGTAGCAAGATGGTCAACTTTATAAATTTCATACGACTACTAGTGATAATGATAATAATAATGTTATGCACTGTGTAGATGTAACTCACTGCGTTTCATCCTTTCTAGGTTCAAAAGAGACACTAGTGGTCCATATGGTAATAGCAGTCTACAAGTTGACTTTTATCATAGGCAAATTGTTGTTTCGACTAGGGTCCTGGAAAAGTAGACTCCCAGAAAGACAGAAGTGGGCATGACTTTCCATCCAAACTTCTCATTTTGCATATTAAATAATCAAGATCCAAAGGGTGATGTGATTCAGTATAGGTAGCACAATTATCTAGACATTAAAGAAAAAGGACCAGAAGACAGATCTCCAGACCCTAAGCAGATGAATATTTTCATTACTTCCTGGCACTTAATCAACTATAATAATAGTTCACAGTGACAGAGACCTTACCCTATGCCATGCACTTTTCTCATTTGGTCTCCTCCATTTTAAAAAATAATTAACTTCAATTCCAACATTATTTTCTTCTTCTTTTTGTTTGAAGGCTTCTGCTTATTTCTAATTTCTTGAGAAAGAACTTAGCTCATTGATTTTCAAATTCTTATTTGCTGACACACTCATTTAAGGCAATAGATTTTCTGGTAAATATTGTTTTATGTACATCACACAAATTTTTATACGTAATACTTTAATTGTTGCTTAGTTCCAAATATTTCATAATTTCTGTTGTGATTTTGTGTCTGATGTGTTGATTATACAGAGGTATGTTTGTGTGTGTGTGTGTGTGTGTGTGTGTGTGTGCATGTACATATACTCACCTCTGGTTAATTTTCAAGTACATGTTTTGTGGGAAAAAGGGTTTGTTTGTTTGTGTGTTTATCACCTAAAGTCCATAGTTTACAGCATAGTTTACTTTAGGTATTGTACACTCTATGGGTCTGGGTTGATGTGTAACAATATATATCCACCATTATGGTATCATACAGAGTATTTTCATTGTCCCCCAAAGCTCTGTGTTCCCCTATTCATCCTTCCCTCGCCCTTAATGCCTGGAAACCACTGGTCTTTTTACTGTCTCCATAGTTTTACCTTTTCTAGAATGTCCCATGGTTGGATCATATAGTATTTAGCCTTTTCACATTGGCTTTTTTCACCTAGCAGTATGCATTTAAGTTTCCTCCATGTCTTTTCATGGCTTGATAGCTCATTTCTTTTTTTTTTTTTTAATTTTTTTTCAATGTTTTTTATTTATTTTTGGGACAGAGAGAGACAGAGCATGAATGGGGGAGGGGCAGAGAGAGAGGGAGACACAGAATCAGAAACAGGCTCCAGGCTCCGAGCCATCAGCCCAGAGCCTGACGCGGGGCTCGAACTCACGGACCGCGAGATCGTGACCTGGCTGAAGTCGGACGCTTAACCGACTGCGCCACCCAGGCGCCCCTCATTTCTTTTTAACACTGAATAATATTCCATTGTCTGGGTATACCACAGTTTATTCATCCATTCACCTACTGAAGGACATCTTGGTTACTTGCAAGGTTTGATAATAATGAATAAGACTTCTATAAATATTCATGTGCAGGTTTTGTGTGGACATAATCTCTCAACTCATTTGGGTAAATAAGAAGGAGCATGACTGTTGGATCATATGGTAAGAGTTTGTTTAGCTTTCTAAGAAACCACCAAACTGTCTTCCAAAGTGGCTGCACCATCTTGCATTCTTCCTGGCAATGAATGAGAGTTCTTGCTGCTTAACGTCTTCCTTAGTATTTAGTGTTGTCAGTATTTTAGATTTTGGATGTGTAATGGTACGTGGTTTTAAACTACAATTCTCTAGTGACATATTAATACGGACTGAGTACTTATGACCTTACTAATTACCCCGTATTTACCATCAGTTTCCTATATATTTGTCTTCTTACAAATTGTCACCCCTGATATGTTAACTAATTTGAATTTAAATAAAACCTTGGAAGAAAAAAAAAGCTTGCTTGAGATCAGATAGTGAGAATAAAACTGAAATAAAATAAATCTGAAAACTTGTGAGTTTAATTACTATGAAAAACATTTGTTAAAATTTGAAATAAATAGTAAACAGCATTATTGTGGTGATATTTTTCACAAAGGACTTTCATGTATATGATTTTTTAGGGAGAGGTAATTAGAATTAGGTGTACTTTATTTGCATAATGGGAAAATTGCAGTTAAAAGAGAGTATATGTCTTGTCAAGTTTTGCAACAATTGGTAGATATATTGTCACTTTTCCCCAAATAATCTGTGGTCTAAATGAATGACGAAATGTGTAAGGGTATGTGAATCCAGTTTTCACTGAAGCAAATGAGAATCAGTGTAGTTCTTCTTTTTTAAATATTTATTTATTTTGAGAGAGAGAAACAGCATGAGAGAGGGAGGGGCAGAGAGAGAGAAAGGCAGAGAGGGAATCCCAAGCAGGCTCAGTGCTGTCAGCATAGAGGCCGACACAGGGCTTGATCTCAAGAACTGTGAGATCATACCTGAGCTGAAATCAAGTCAGACGCTTAACTGACTGAGCCACCGAGGTGCCCCAAGCAGCATAGTTCTGAATTAAATGGATTCTTGATGCCTAGTTAGTATAAAAACTAATTGCAAACTTGGACTATATTGATACATACCTAGGGTTTGGACTAAGGGAGTCCTTTGCTCCAATATGTAAGGGTAATATTTGCTGCTGTTAGTACAATTTCTAATAGGACACATAGAGTGAAGACAAACTAAGAGCAGTGTGAACAAGATAATAAAGAGTTTGTAGCTCCTGTCATTGCAAAACATTTATAAGTACTGAAGATACTCAGCTTCAGAGGAGTTAGCAGCATGATTTCTGGCTTCAAGTATCTCAAAATCTGACACCTGGAAGAGGAATTTGACTTTATGCTCTGTATAGGTACAAGAATGAGTTAGGACAATTGAATGGAAACAGACTTTGATTTCAATAAAAGGAAGAGTTGCCTGGTGGAATTATTCAGCAGCGTAATGAGCTGCTTATATGACTGGGAGGATCTTGCTCCAAAAGGTTTTGTCTTTCCAATAAAATATGTTGTAAGTTATATAAATTAGAAAAAAAAAAAAGATCTGGAAACTCAAAGTCCTTTTCCTTTGTTTTGTTCCCTTTATATTTTCCTCCTCTATCAAAATGATATGAAAGACTGCAAGCCTAGCAGCTTCTTTGTGGGTTTTCTCTTCTCTCTGTAAAGACTCTGTGGCATGTAAAACTTTTATTTATTTATTTATTTACTTATATTTATTTTTTTTTCAATATATGAAATTTATTGTCAAATTGGCTTCCATACAACACCCAGCGCTCATCCCAAAATGTACCCTCCTCAATGACCCATCACCCACTCTCCCCTCCCTCCCACCTCCCATCAACCCTCAGTTTGTTCTCAGTTTTTAAGAGTCTCTTATGCTTTGGCTCTCTTCCACTCTAACCTCTTTTTTTTTTCCTTCCCCTCCCCCATGGGTTTCTGTTAAGTTTCTCAGGATCCACATAAGAGTGAAACCATATGGTATCTGTCTTTCTCTGTATGGCTTATTTCACTTAGCATAACACTCTCCAGTTCCATCCACGTTGCTACAAGGGGCCATATTTCATTCTTTCTCATTGCCACATAGTACTCCATTGTGTATATAAACCACAATTTCTCTATCCATTCATCTAAAACTTTTAACATCAAACAAATTTGTATGATCTTTCTCCTGTTAATTTGTCTATTGTCAGATTATTTCTCAGACCCCCTGGGAGAGCCCATGAGGATAGAGAAGAATTTTTCTTCCCCACATGGTTTTCCTCTAAAACATTGCATTTCGACTCAAGTGATTGTAATATTGGGCAACAGCCCAACTGCCAAGATTGTGGTAGAGACTGGGGTTCCTCTGCTAAGAGCTCTCAAGTCTCTATGAGATGCTGAAACACAAATTTTCCATTGCTTTCTAATTTTTTCTATTGTCAAACATGAACCTCCTCACCTATTCTAAGTAAGGAGGAGCTAGTTTCCATCTTTTCTCTCATTTCTTGAGATTTGTGTTGCTGTTATCACTACCAGTTCTCTGCTCGTCTCTAATAACTTCCTCATAACAATCTTCATGAGACGAAAACATTCTCAAGTGGAATGTTGAGTTCAATAAAAACTAACGAATTCACAAAGGGATCGAGTTGAAAAGGAGCTTGGAATCATCCAGTCCAACACATTCTACATACAGATGAGGGAACTAAGGTCTAGAGAAGTGAGGTCAGCAAAAATAAGGATGGTAACACTTTTAGGAACAGTGGCCAGGTGAGCAAATGTGAACTCTGGGGTTAGATACCAAGTCCATTTTAATGCAGTTACTGAATTCCTTGGGTTTTTTAACATTTCTTAATCCAACCATCTGCATGATCACATTTGACCTGTATCTTTTCTGGATGTGACTTCCTAGGAACTCTGTGTCCATCTAGCTTTCAAATTCCTCAGCTCCCCATCCAGATTTTACTGAAACTTCCAATATACTTGGGAAGGATGTTATTTCTGTTCTATTCCTCTTGAGTTCAAAAAATTTTTCATTTTTCTATTTTTTCCACAGTGTCTCTATCTTCTGTACACTCACTACCAAATGACCCTCAGCCATAAATCTTGATTCTTACTAGGCACATAAAATTATAATTATTGGAAGCAATAAAGTAAAGGGAAATTTTCATTGCTTGTCACATGAGATAGATTATTCATTTCCCCATAGACAGGCACACTTTGTTTCATTGCACATCACTCTATTGTGCTTTGCAGATAGTGCAGATTTTTAGAAATTGAAGGTTTGTAGAAACCTTGCTTTAAGTCTTATCAGTACCATTTTCCCAACAGCATTGATTGGTGTCTTTGTGCCACATTTTGGTAATTCTCACATGTCAGACTTTTTCGTTATTACTGTATTTATTATGGTGATCAGCGATCAGTGATTAAGACTTGCTAAAAGCTCAGATGATGGTTAGCAATTTTCTTAGATGTAAAGTATTTTCTCATCAAAGTGTATACATTGCTTTTAGATATAATGCTATTGCACGCTTAATAGGCTACACTATAGTGTAAACATAGCTTGTATATGCAAAAAATCTTACATGCAAAACATTTATTTAACTTGCCATAGATTTTGATTTTATTGTGCTATTTGCTTCATTGAAGTGGTCGATGAACCTGGAGTATCTCTGAGATACGCCTTGTGGTTTACGTACTTGAGAGAAAGTCATCAATATGAACTTTAACACCAACTCAGTACCACTGGTTTAAGTCCACAACACCGTTCCTCCTCATCATCATCGGTGTTTTGTTCCAAAGAAAATATTCATTGCAGAAGGAAATGTAACTATCCAAACCTTCCTTAGAATAACTACTATCTTAAAGTCCCTGTTCTTCTGAGGTACTATATCACTCCAAAAATATCCTGGAACTCAGGGCACCTTATGGTTCCAATAGCTCCTGAATGCCGCTCAGATCTAGGTCTTTTTAACTCACGCAATAACAATTTTTGATGGATTTTTAATAGCCAAGCAAGGAATTCTTCTGTCTTTCTATAGATTCGTCATGTCCGTAGTTTTGTCTTAAATTGCTAACCAAAATTGAGCTGTATATGTTAAAGCTCAAATTTACAAACCTTTAAAGCTAGTCTGAGTGCTTCAAATTGTTGACAAGTCAGGTAGCAAATTAAAATACCTTTTTTAGTTCTTTCCTGAAATGCAAGTTCATTACAAAAAATACATAAGTTGCACCTCTATGAAAGTATGACATCATAGTTAAGTCAACCAAAGAAGCACATTGGAATATTTTATAGGAATATCATTTTTCATAATTGCATTTTAAATGGAATATCTATATAGGAAAAAACCCAAAGTTTTCTTTATTATTCATCAGGTGGCTTCCTTTCTGAGATACCTTACATGTAGGACTGTCAAAAGGTAATACATTAACTCCTGTGCTAGGTCAAGGTCACATAAGCCCAGATACTGTAGATCACAGAGATCTTCCTTGTTATTTTTCCTTTTTCTTATTCTACTTCACTGTCTCTCTCTCTTTTTCTCTCTTTCCTCTTTGCTATCTCTTCCCTTTCCTTCTCTTTCTCCTCTTCACCTTCCCCTCTTCCTTTTCTCTCCTTCCTCCTCTTCCTCTTCTTCTTCTGGGGCTCAGAAGTTTAAATGTGGTTGAACCCAGGGGCTCTTGGGTGGCTTAGTCGGTTAAACACTGGACTTCAGCTCAGCTCATGATCTCACGGTTTGTGGGTTGGAGCTCCACATCAAGCTCTATCATGACAGCTCAGAGCCTGGAGCCTGCTTCGGATTCTGTGTCTCCCTCTCTGTCTGTCCCTTCCCCACTTGCTCTCTCTCTCTCTCTCTCTCTCTCTCTCTCTCAAAAATAAGTACACATGTAAAAAAATGTGGTTAAACCCAGAAGTGAAACCCGCTTAGTCATCTCTGGGTGTTAAACTGAAAATGGATTTACTCTGGGAGGTCTGGAGGAGGAGGCATGGAAAGATAATGCATTCACTAAGAAACAGTGAGAAGTTGCAAGGATTCATACTATGTGCAATGGAATTCAGTCACTTGGAATTTTCTTTTGATGATGATCCCACAACCAATATTTTTACCAAAGGAAATCACCCATATTAAATTCCCATCTATGGTCTTCTCCCACTAGCTATTTCCATAATATGAGTGAGGCATTTAAGAAAAACTCAAAGTCAACATCATATTATAATTAGGTGGTATTTAAAAAAAAAAAAAGAACAGTTTTTTTCTCCACCTGGTTCTTGGATTGCCACATTTTCACTCTTCTATTTGTGGCTTTAATGGAGAAAGAAGTATATAACATCACTCATCATTACATTTTTTTGGTCCCATTTCCTTTTAAAAGTTCTTTGGCTTCCTTCCCACTCCACACTTCATGGAGTCATACATGATAGCTCAAAATCAATTCTGCAAGTCCTAATATTATCTTACTCAGGATTCCTTTTATTTTTTTCCCTTTATGTAACACCTCTTGCCCCTAGATATCATCCTAAAGCTCACACTTAACTTCATGTCAATTTCAGAAGAAATAAAAGTTTATCCATTATCTCCCAACTTCCCTTCATCAATGCCCCTTCTATTTCCAGAATAGTTATTGCTTTTACAATGCTCAGCTAATCTACAAGTTCCTGCACCCCATTTCTGACGATCTCTTTCAAGATATTACAGATAATTATGGTGTAGGTGGAATTAGATGCAAGATGTGATCCCTTAAGTGTCCAGTGGTCTTTCTGTTAATAGAGGGCTCTTGCTTTCCAAAAAATTTCATGTCAATAGAGAACTGCCAACTTTAAGACTTAGAGAAAAACAGCTTTTGGAGTTAAATGGCACACAATGGGTTCATATTTTAAGAAGGTTTTTACATAATGGTGACCTATTCTGCTTAGAAGCAACAATGCTCCAAATACTCATGCATTTTCAACCTGTAATAGAAGTAAGCTCAGCGATTTCCTCTTTTGACTTTTTGTGCAATGTTTTATACACATATATGTAAATGCATATATATGTATATATTTATATACATGTGTATATGAAAGCAAACATATCAGATAATGTAGTCTATAAATTAGTATATAAATATGTTATATGGGTATATAAATATAAACCTTTCTTTGGATATAACTTTCTGGTACAGAATATTTCCATTATTTGACTGCCAAATTACTTAAATTCATATCCAGTAGACTTGTCTTCATGAAGCTTTTGTCAGAATAAAAATACCATTCTGACTGATAAAATAAAGGCATTTGCAAAGCAACAGAACTTAATATAATTATTGGTCATCACATTATCACTATTTTAGTATACCCTTCAATCATTAATTTTCTGGTAGCCGTTAAAGCTACCCTGTCATTAGAGATGCCCTAAGTATCTGTAATAGGGATTATTTGGTGAGCTTAGCAGGAATTTCATGTAAAAAGAGATTTATTTGCTTGGTAGATACATCAAATTACTAGTACTTCAAACCCTGATTTCCACTTTCCAAAAACTAATTAGGCATAGGAAATCAAATTTCTTAACAAGTGTAAGTGCATTTTTATTATAATTTCATCACAAGTTGCCTTTATCACATTTGAGTGGTTTAGAATAAATGCAATTTTTGAAGACCTGTTCTCAGTGTGGTGAAATACAGTAGATAATAACTAAGTAAAAAAATTGAAGTTGACTACTTCATGCTTCACTGAAGCTGGATCTCTTTTTGGTATGGTGTGATCCAGCCTTCTCAAACTTTTAAAAAATCTGATAATTTAAGCACATGCTCAGATCAGATATGTAAGAATGCAGTATGGAAATTGCTAGTAGCCAGAGCAAATATAAGCCTTACTTTCTGATACCATTGAAAATAGCACAATGTAAAGCATCCAGGATCCAGGTTACTACCTTGAGAACTCAGCGGTCTCCCATGGAGTTATATAACCTGAAAGAAGTTTTTTCTTCTTGGGTATTTAATTTATTAAGGGCGATTATTTCTTATACTGTGGAATTTTAGGGAGAAGTTGTGCATGTGAATTCCATAGATTCTATAGAAGACAACCTTCACATTCTATTACAGTTTGTAATCTCCACGGTGGCTTTAAAAATATTTTCCCCCAGGGACCCCTGGGGGGTTTAGTCGGTTAAGAATCCGGCTCTTGATTTTGGCTCAGGTCATGATCTCATGGGTTCCTGGGTTCAAACCCTGCATCAGGCCCCATGCACTGGGACTCTCTCTCTCCCCTCTCTCTCTGCCCCTTCTACACATGTTTTCTCAACATAGGTAAATAAACCTAAAAAAATATCTTCCCCCAAATCTAACTCTATATTCTTTCAGAGGGCATAAAACGATAGATGATACACTGAAACAAACTGGCTTAGGCTGAAAAAAGACACCCAAAGATACTTTGTCCTCAACATGCACACACACACACACACACACACACACACACACACACCTTCCAGCTCTCTGACATTCCAGTGTGGAAAGGTTGCAAATACCATGGAAACAGGATTCATATTCAGGTGGTCCCGCTTGTGTATCAGGTCTGGGACAGAGTTTGGCAACAATACGTCCAATCTATAAGGACATTTACAAGTCTATTGTAATATACGGTGGGCTTTTCATAAACCCTATTCTTCAGTTTAAAGTATTGTTCTTCATTCTCAAATTTTATGCTACCTACTTCTTTCAGTGTAAAATGTTTTTTCTTATGTGAAATGATGACCAGAGAAAATGTGGTATTCGTTTTACATACTTAAAAAAAACAAAAAAGAAAATTGGCAACCTTACATTGGCTTTCAAATTTGCTTTTGGAAAATCACCAGCCAGTTGAATCTCAAAGTCTGGAAATCGGTACCCAGCATGAAGCGCACACACTCCTTTCATTCTTGCTGAATGAAAGGGAATTAGCTTTCTGGTTTTATAAGTCACTCCATAGAAAATTTTATGTTATTGCTCTGGTCATTCAGAGAGGCTCCCTCTACCTCATCTACCAAAAGTAAATAAATAGACAAATAAATAAGTAATCAAGAGGAATGTAACTATCTTATCTCAGAGTACTTAAATGGTTGAAATGCTACTATAAGATCACATTTCTTTATCTCTAATCCCATGTTCTCAATAAAATGAGTATAAAAATATCACATAATCATATAAACTTTTCTAGTAATCTTGGGAAATGGTTATAAAGTACTCATTTTTAGATGACATATCTGAAAATGTACCAATAAACTTTTTAAATGTGAACAAGTAAGTTCAAAAATCAATGAGAGCTTAACTGACTAGAACCTAATGTATCAGGATTACAATACAGATTCACAGTAGAAAGAAAAAGAATAACTTTCTCCATGTAATTTTTGAAGTCACCAAAGAGTCAATTTAATCTTCCACAATATCTGTAGCTCTATTTGTACTACTGCATATTTAACTAATCAGCCTTCAATGTCTGCTTCCTTTACAAGTGGGCAGTGAATATATATTTTAGGTGTTGTTTTATAATTATCAATTATGCTAATTTGATTGACAAAATGTTTTTCAAGTTCTCTATATCCTTAACAAATATTTTATCTACTTTATCAATTACTGAGTATGAGCTGGTAACATCTCCAATTATAATTTATATACTTTTAACTTAATTTTATGTAATTTTAATGTTTCTTAGTTCTGCCCGTTTTTGATTCTGTTATTAGGCATATGAAAAATAAATTTAAGGTACTAAAGTATGGCTTGGCTTCTTGAAAACTTCAGGATGGGAAAATAAGAAATTAAAGCAAAGAAATCAGATAAAAGCAATGTGGTTTATTTGTCTCAAAGAACATATGACTCACTTTTTGTCATATGGTACCATGTTCTTTGTTTTGTTTTGTTTTGAACTTGATTTTGTTTCAAATCTAATTGCTTTCTAAGATTATAAATTTAAATGTTTGCCTGATAAAGACACAATCCATATAGAAGACAAATCATGTGGGCCTGGAAAATAAGACACATAAAAGAAGAGGTCATATCTGCTTCAACAGAAAAGACTTCAAATATTTTGCCATAGAATTAAACTTTTATGGTGATACTGTTATTTGCCATAAATAACAAGAGTGGAAAGAGCCTAAATCAACACTCATTTGGAAATGTGTTGAGGAAGACACTGGAAGTTTCCAGAACTGAGTTGCTGGCCAAGCTGTGGGTGGTTGGTAAGAGTCAGGCGTGTTGGATGAGAGTTAAAAGGAAACTAGTGATTTTGAGCTTTCAGAAGGAGAAGGGGGTGGGAAAATGGAGGGAGTAAGAGGTTTGGGCAAGATGGTGACTGATACATTGGACCCTGAAAGACAAGTAAAACTGGCTGAGACAGGAAGTTTTCTTTCTTTCTTTCTTTCTTTCTTTCTTTTTTTTTTTTTTTTTGTCTTTAACAAAAGAAGAATGTTGAGGTGGGAAAGTTGGGATCTGGTGAAGAAATGTGAGCAAGTTGTGCAAAGGGGACTTGTGGCTCACAGTTAAGGTTGGACTGAGGCTAGACTGTAAAGGACCTTCCTTAGGGTCTTCATCCTCCAGGATAGTGGCTCCAAAAATGTTTCCCAAAAGAACCCCACATATTTGCCTTTCCTGACATGACATGTTCTCTGATATTTTATATCCCATTTTTGTCTCCATGTTTCATTTATAAAGAATTCTGGCCCACCAAAGGAATTACACATCCTGTGAAGAGATCAGGACCCACAGCTGGTAAACACTGCTCTTGTGAAATGCATGAATGAGTATGAGCCGAAGAATAGCGCAGGACTTCAGGAAAATGGACTGGACTGGTTGCACAAGGTGACTGGAGGGCAAGAGACAGGAAAATAGAGTTTGGGTGGTTATTGTGGATGCTGGAAAAACCATTTATTGAATTAATGAATGCATAGAGAACAAGCCCATTGCAAAACCTGCCGAGAGGGAATTAGAGAATGATCTAGGAGTGATGAGAAGGGAAATGAAGGGATGCATGCAAGACATACATGGAGGACCAAATAAGATTTTTTAAAAATCCATCAATGTATGTGTATTTATGTACATCGAATTAGTCATAAATTGAAGCAGTTATATGAAATAATTGCCTCAAACACTAAGCAAATCTAAGCTACTCAAAAGCTAACCAGTAATGCAAAGGAAAAATACATATTGCCTCAGGATAAAAAGGAAGAAACATTTGTCTGGCATCTAATAGGAGCCTGACATTAATATATACAGCTTCTTGTTTAATCTTCACATCTGTCACACAAATACTGATATCCTTATCCTACAAATAAGGCAACTGAGGCTCAAAGAAGTCTAGCTGTTACCAGAGTTGAAGAGTTAGAGCAAAAGTGGACAACTGGACCCAAGTGTGTCTGATTCCGAAGCTTGGGCTTTATTGCTATATTTCACTTTAAAAAAAATTATTATTATTATTATTAATGTTTATTATCTATTTTGAGAGAGAAAGAGAGAGTGCATGAGCAAGCAGGTGAGGGGCAGAGAGGGGGGAGAGAACCCCAAGCAGGCTCTGCGCCGTCAGCCCAGAGCCCAATGCGGGGCTTGAATTCTTGTCTGTGAGATCATGACCTGAGCTGAAATCAAGAGTCAGACACTTAACTGACTGAGCCACTCGGGCAAGATTATTTTTTAAAAGAATAAGGTGTATTCCACTTCAGTACACAGCACAACTTTTCAAACCAACTTGTGGGCTCAAAATAACTCTTTATAACCCACCCTTGACTATTTACTGAGGAGAAATGAAGATTTATAATTAAAATAAATGTTTTAAAAATAATTTTTTATTTAGTTTTAAAATTACAATGGGATGCAGGAGGCAAATATTTGAAAAACTTTAATTAAGAAACAATAGGGGGGGCGCCTGGGTGGCGCAGTCGGTTAAGCGTCCGACTTCAGCCAGGTCACGATCTCGCGGTCCGTGAGTTCGAGCCCCGCGTCAGGCTCTGGGCTGATGGCTCGGAGCCTGGAGCCTGTTTCCGATTCTGTGTCTCCCTCTCTCTCTGCCCCTCCCCCGTTCATGCTCTGTCTCTCTCTGTCCCAAAAATAAATAAAAAACGTTGAAAAAAAAAAAAAAAAAAGAAACAATAGGGAAGATATCTCAGGAACAGATGGGAAACTGTCCACATCTTTAATCATTTCCTCTCCCAAATGATTTCACATGGGGGAACACATAAGTTATTCATCACATTAACACAAAATGCAACATGGGAGGTGCTAGAAACTTTACCCAGAGCTTGGATTTCAACAGGAAGGCAACAGATTAAATGTTAAACTTGGACTAATAACTAAAGTAGCAATTTACACACACACACAAATAGTAAAATGCAAACATTTAAGTAATAACTCAAATTTTCATTAATATTTTAATGTCAGATAATTCTCAAGTTGGATACTTCAGGAACTGAGAAAAAATGCCATGTTCTTTTTGTGAAATGAAGAACTTTGCCTTTTATTTTGTAGAGCGTCTCTGTCCCCATTTATCCAACTCTTGCATATACACTATACGCTTGTTTTCCTAAATATCACATTGGCACTTTATGTTGTTTGGATCTGGGTTCCAAAGACAAACACTACAGATCACTCTTTGAAACAAACAACCGAACAGTTCCTACAGACAGGCAGAGGTATTTTGTTTCGATGTGGGGATAAGCCCTTACCTGTAGGTGGGGTGTGAGCTCAGACATCCTCTTCTGGTGCAGCCACCAGCTTCTACATCTTTCCTCAAAAGCAATTTTCTCAGCAATCCAGAGGACATTGGTTTCTAGCCCCCAGGTCCCACAGACTTTTAGAATAACATGATCTTCTGAATTTGGATAACTCTAAGGTGAGACATATCAAATGTATTAGGCCCCAATTCTGTTGGCAATAAATCTCCCTCAGAACTTCCACTACAGTCATGTCTGCTGTGTTGGGTGTGAGGAAACTCATGGGATGGGAGATTTAAAAGCAAAGTAAAGTGATGGGGTGCCTGGGTGGCTCAGTTGGTTAAGCGTCCGACTTCGGCTCAGGTCATGATGTCGCAGTCCGTGAGTTTGAGCCCCGAGTTTGGCTCTGTGCTGACAGCCCAGAGCCTGGATTCTACTTCAGATTCTGTGTCTCCCTCTCTCTCTGCCTCTCCCCCGCTCTCTCTCTGTCTCAAAAATAAACAAACATTAAAAATAATTTAAGGGGCGCCTGGGTGGCTCAGTCGGTTAAGCGTCCGACTTCAGCTCAGGTCATGATCTCACGGTCAGTGAGTTCGAGCCCCGTGTCAGGCTCTGTGCTGGCAGCTCAGGGCCTGGAGCCTGCTTCAGATTCTGTGTCTCCCTCTCTCTCTGACCCTCCCCCATTCATGCTCTGTCTCTCTCTGTCTCAAAAATAAATAAACATTAAAAAAAATTAAAAAAAATAATTTAAAAGTTAAGTGAAATGGTACTAAACTGTTAGCCTATCAGGTCACACAGATCAATTTCAGAGTAATCTTAAGAGATATTTGTTCTAGTAGGATATCACTGTTATTGTGCATACAGTTGAAAAGAATCATAATTTGATGTATCCAGGCCTTTTAGGGGGCAATTCTTTGTGTCTGTGACATATACAAATACATTATTATATATATTGTCATACACATGAGATTAAGTATACATAATACAAATATACATAATTATTTCTATAACTCCATCTAAACTTTTAGAAATCATTGGAGCTCCTGGGTGGCTCAGTGGGTTGAGCAGCCGACTCCTGATACCTGCTCAGGTCATGATCTCAGGGTTGCTGAGATTGAGCCCCACCTAGGGCTCTGTGCTGACAGTGCAGAGCCTGCTTGGGATTCTCTCTCTCTCTCTCTCTCTCTCTCTCCTCCACTTGCTCTCTCTCACTCTCAAAAATAAATAAATCATTAAAGGAAAATTTTTCTCACCTTTGTTAAAGACAGTAAAGAAGACTATTCAAGCAACCATTGCGATCGGGTTTTACAGGCAGGGGAGAGAGTTGGGGCACCACTGTGAACACAGGGAAAGGTGGGAATTTACAGCTGAGCAGCAGAGTTAGGGTCTGTAGATGGAAAATTTTTAAGAGGAAACATCAGAAACAGGGGTTTCTGGCTAAACTGACTTGAAGGATTCTTGCAGAAGGTCAGCCAAGGGGCAGGAGATATCAAAGGTGAGGAATCCAGAATTTGATCAGATATAAAGGGTGAGGGATTTTTCTTAAACAGACCCAGCAGGATTCTTGCCAAAACTGGATAAGGGGCTAAGGAAGGAACTCAAGTTCTGTGCCTCTGGGAGAAGAGAATTCAGAGGAATCTGACTCAGGTTTGCTCAAGGGAAGAGTCTTTGTCAAAATACAATTGTAAAATAATTACCTGGAAGGCAAAACTGACCAGAAAACAATCTCATTAAATATTCACCTCTCAAAACAACATAGAGATAGGAATTACCCTAATTGTTGGTTGGCTAACAACAAAAATTACCTAAGGATTGCTGGGTGTTAGGCCCCGTAACAGCTCTGGGACCAAACCGTGCATAAGACACATTCTGTTCTTGCCAGGGTAACCACACAATATAGCTAGCCATTAAACGTAGCAATTTGTAAATCAATGAATAAATGGCTGTCATTAGAGCAAGAGCTTCTATAGGTTTTTTTAAAAGACAATTTGGAAGAAAAGTAATTCCCCTTCAGTCAAGACTCTTTCTCTCTCTTTCTGCTCGTCCAAGAAGCCCTCGCTCAGGCCATGACCTCCTGCGTCGCTCCCTCTGCCCACCCATTCCTCTCCCACCGCTCAGCCCCTCTTCCAGGACCCCCGCCGTCTCTGCCACCGCCACCGCAGAGCCCCCGGCGCCTGCGTGCGTCCCGGGCTTACCCGCCGGCAGGGGGCGGGCCACGGTTTTCCGTCCTGCGCGGCTGGACTCTGGCGCCCCTCTTGCCCCAGCCTTTGCCCAAGCTCCAACCTGGATACGCTTCCTTAGCAACGAGTTGCCCGTGGCAACAAGAGGACGCGGGGCCGGAGGCTGGATTTCCCGCGCGTTCCTACCCTTGCGTGTTGTTAAGAGGCGCAGGCCGAGCCATGTCGGAGATCCTGTGCCAGTGGCTCAACCAAGAGTTGAAGGTGTCCCAGACCGTGAGTGAGTGACACAGCCCGGGGAGAGCGGGCTAGGGGCCAGCGGGGGGCTCAGGGCCCCGAGCTCGCAGTGCTGATGGAAGGTGGCGGGGAAGGCGCGAGCTGCGGAGTCCAGGCGCCTGCGGGGCCCCCAGCAGCACCACTGGCGGGTCCGATGGCCCCAGTCCAGCTCACTTGAGCTTCTCCCATTCCCATTCTGCAGCTCCCGAGTTACCCATCGTCATGGTGGGCCCGACCCCACAGTTTGTAACCTACTGTGCCCTTCTAAGCATAGTTTTTGGAGGTCTCCTTTGTTCCTATGAAGAGAAGAATTTGCTGGACTCTATAGTCTGGCCCTGACATTACTTCCTTCGAATCCTTAGACGCATGTGCTGGCAAGCCAATGAAATAAGGAAGCCTTCAGGCCAGCTAGGGCTGTACTAGATGTGTGCCCCTGGACAAGTTCCAAAGCCTTTTCTGAGTGTTTCCTCCAGTGTAAAATCCGACAATACTTTCCGTACCCAACTACCTAGCAGGAGGGGGGGCTGTGCGAAAAGACTTAATGCAGACCGTGTAAACATTTACCAGCTGTAGCAGTTTTAGCTCAACAGTTACACACATTAGCTATTTCTGACCACTCTTCACTCTTGACTAAAGCTGACTTTACTCACTAAACTGTTTTTATCCCAGCCATGAAGTTGCCATCCAAAATTTCTAACTCCCACACCAACAGAGGCACTTGTACATGCTGGCAATTTCTAGGACAGCCGCGGAATTCCGACATAGCGGCTATGCTCCACCTCCGCTTCTTTCTGTTGTTTCTTCAGCACTTCGTTTTCCAGCTGGTATGGTTTTTGCTCAAGGCAAGAGGTTTTCAGCTCAAATCATTTCCGTCTGTTTTCACAGCGGCGCCCTCGCACAATGCCGCGTTGCTACCAGAAGGGCAATAGTGCCAACCCGACCTTAGGTCAGCCGTGGAATTTGCTAGATCAGGAGTGTTTCTGCCGAAACAGAACATTTATTATCAGCCTTAGGCTCTTTACCATTGGTGCACTTCCGGTTGCATTTCTTGGAGCTTAAACCCTAGACTCTTTCTTTGCTGAACCAAGACCCACACACTCCCTGGGAACTGCGATCAGTTCTTTCCCAGGATTCTATGATCATCCGTCCCATTTTGTCCCTGTTTCGCACCTGAAATGTGCTGCTGATCTCAGGACAATGCTTAGCAGTTTTCTTATTCCTTTCTTACCATAGGAGCCAAATTGCATTATAATTCCCTTAAGTTATACTCTTCCACAGAAAAGCAGCTACAGATTGCTGAATTTAATTTGGTTCCTTTACTTGAGTTGTAAAACGCACACCCTTTGCTCAAATCCCCAGGACTCTTGCATGTTGAAACACTTTTGAGGAAAGTAAGTAAAATTAATAAGAAACATAGTAATAGTAGTATGCCATTATAATTGTAGTAGTTGTAATTGTAATCCGTTTTGGAATTTGGGCTTTGAGAGGGAAAGGAAGAATTACTTCTTTCTGTCAAGGTGAAAAGATGGGAGGTGTTTTAAGGGAGCATGTTAGCAACATAAACTATGAATGGAAAATTCCTGATGTCTGCTTCCCTGAAGTTGTTAGCGAGACAGCTGCAGTATTCCGCATCCCATTCATTAGGAATACATGTTTATTTCTTGATCCTAACTGCTAACTGAAGCCTAAAGAGACTGATGTAACCAAATTCCACATTGTGAAAGGCTTTTCAGAGTGTAGGAAGCACATTCAAATGTGTTTGGAAACAAGATAGAATCTGTGCATCTGAGGAAGCACACTGCCGGTTGTGGATTCCAGCCATTAGAGAAGCCCTTTTATGGTGTGTAGTTTAAGGCTTGGCATGGTTTATAGGAACTATCATGGAAATACAGTAAGTGGCTACAACCTCTGGAGAAAGTAATAGAGCAATTTTCTAGATAAGGGTTGTGTTAAGAGCAAGGACTTGGAAGCCAGACTGCCTGGGTCGAAATCACTTAGCCACCACTAGCTGGTGACCTTGGGCAATTTATTTACCTAAATTTCATGATACTCAAAATAGGAGTAATGACACTATCTCATCAAGTCGTGTCAAGATTAAATGAGATAATAAATGTAAATGTAGTAATAAATAGTAAATATATTAGAATAAGACTTGGGGCATGATAAATGCTCAATCTCACTCTTCAGAAACTATCATACAAAAATAAAATCACCAGTATGTCAGGATATTTGAACAAGGATGTTTATTGCTACATGGATTGTAGGGACAAAATGAAAAAATGGGAAACAATCTGAATATCCTTCAAGAGTAGAATACTTGGATAAATGATTTTATATTCATGCTACAGATTGTTATGCAGTTATTAGAAAAAATGAGTTAATGCTATAACTTTTGACCTAAAGGATATTCATGTATTTTTGTCAAGTAAAACATAAAAGTTATAGCTTATGTGAGGAGTATAACTGCATTTTTGTACCAACTAGGAAATATATATACACAAACATACTTATGTGTGTGTGTATATAGCTGTTTTGAGCATAGAAGGATGTGTGGAGAGCCATGTACTAGGCTATTGACGTATGCATGAATCTTCATATTGTTTGTGTAAGCAGAGAGAAAAGTGTGGAAGGATGTAAAATAGTGTGTAGATATTGGTTACCCTGGGAAAGGAGAAGATTGCTGGCTTTTCTTTTTACATCTGCATTAGTTGGCTTATTGCTTGTATTACCTTCATAATTTGAAAGGAACATTCAACATAACATTACAAATAGAAAATCAAAAAAGAAGATGAAGCTTCACATGAAAAAAAAGGAAAAAAATGATGTTTAACATCTTTTAATTGAAATGAGTAAGGATCTATAATAAAGTAGAATGGGGGGTTACATATGAATTATTTTCTTTTTTTTTAAATTTTTTTTAACATTTATTTATTTTTGAGACAGAGAGAGAGCATGAACGGGGGAGGGTCAGAGAGAGAGGGAGACACAGAATCTGAAATGGGCTCCAGGCTCTGAGCTGTCAGCACAGAGCCCGACGCAGGGCTCGAACTCTCCGACCGTGAGATCATGACCTGAGCCGAAGTTGGACGCTTAACCGACTGAGCCACCCAGGCACCCCTGAATTATTTTCTTAAATGAGTTTTATAAATGAAAGAAGGATAAAAAATAATACATAAAAATATTATTAGACACTTGTACCAGATGCTGTGCTAAGCCCTTTACATAGGGGTTTTGTTTTGTTTTGTTCTTTTAAATTCTAAAAAAAACAAAGAAGAAGGGGCCCTAAGAGACATTGTTGCAACTGTAAAGATGAGTAAAAGAAGCTGAGAAGCTTGGTAATTTGTTCAGGGTCACACAGCTAGTGGTCACAAGGCTAGATCCTTGACATGTTCTCTTAGGCACTATATTGTATATTGCAATTTAGTTAGGGAATATATATTTTTTTAAAAAAACACAACTCTCCCAAGAGTATTCATTTGAGCTCCTTTTATAAGGATTACTGTTCAGTTTGAAATTATAAGAAGTACCCAAATTCAACCACCCAGGCATGTTGTAACTTCACAAGGTATAACCTAATTCCTAGATAGGTAAATGGCAAAGGTGGATTTATCAGTGTTTGTTTAGAAGTGGTTCAGTTTAGGGGCGCCTGAGTGGCTCAGTCGGTTAAATGTTCAACTTCAGCTCAGGTCATGATCTTGCGGTCAGGGAGTTTGAGCCCCGTGTTAGGCTCTGTGCTGACAGCTCAGAGCCTGGAGCCTGCTTTGGATTCTGTGTCTCCCTCTCTCTCTGCTCCTCCCCCACTGTCTGTCTCTCTCAAAAATAAATAAACATTAAAAAAAAATTCAAAAGAAGTGGTTTAGTTCAGGGGCGCCTGGGTGGCTCATTTGGTTAAGTGGCTGGCTGACTCTTGATTTTGGCTCAGGTAATGATCTCCTGGTTCCTGAGATTGAGCCCTCTGTTGGGCTCTGGGCTGGTAGCTTGGAGCCTGCTTGGGATTCTCTGTCTCTGCCTGTCCCCTGCTTGTGAGCTTGTATGCTTGTGCTCTCCTTCTCCCTCAAAATAAATAAACATTAAAAAAAAGAGAGAAGTGGGACAATCCATACACTGTTTGCTAGGACAAAGAAAACAATGAGAATGCCAAGTGAGTGCATTTGCTGCCTTCATGAGGTTAAATAATGGTTCAGTTGTTGGCAACACAGCCAAAGGCAATTGATTTCTGCATTATTCTGAAAGGTAGAAGTCAATTTGGATAAAGCATACTATATTGAATTTTGTATTGCCAGGACTACCCTGAGAATCAGCAGTCAAGAAAATAAATTCCAATGATCCTCAATCGAGAATAGTCTCCCTCCATTTAATGAGGTTTCTGGGAGTCACCAGAGATTTGATTAGCCTTAATATATAAAGATTCAAAGCTTTGTTGCCAAAGCTAAAGATCTCCAGTGAGTTTAATTTAACAAGACCATTTCTCCCAGAGAATAACACTTAGATGTATATGTTAAAATGCCTTGGAATACAAAAAGTTGCTTGACACAAAATTACATCTGAAATTCAAGCAGTTGTTTTCATGCAGTTGTTTCTATAATGAAAAATAAATAATGAAATGTTACTAAAAGATTTGCTGTAAAATTCTTTAGGAATTCTCACTTATTTTCAAGAATAAGCATTGCTTCTGCTTTACAAAACTCTTATGAATTCATCATATGAGGAAACTAGCATTGTAATGTAACATTCTCCATAAATGAGTAGAAGCCTTTGAATTCTATGTTACAGATCAGATCTTTTGTAAACATGAGTATATACTAGTAGTCTGTATTCTTTTGGTTTCTGGGTGTGGTTATATTGAAAATGTAAATACCTTACTATGCATATTTTAATTTTAATAATCTTAAAATAATCTTAATTCTTCAATAATAATCTTAAAATTGGTTCAATAATCTTAAAAATTTTTAATGTTTATTTATTTTGAGAGAGAGAGAGAATGCATGCACATGAGCCAAGGATGGGGGTGGGGGGGAGAGAGAGAGAGAGAGAGAGAGAGAGAGAGAGAGAGAGAGAAAATCCCATGCAGGCTCCATGCTGCCTGCACAGAGCCCCATGCAAGGCTGGATCTCACCAACCATGATATCACGACCTGAGCCAAAATCAAGAGTCAGACACTTAGCCAACTGAGCCACCCAGGCACCCCTCATTTGTTCAATAATCTTAAACATTGTTATCAGGGGTAACAGAGGTGCAATAAAGAGAAAATTGCACTTGGGAAAGTTAAGTTTCTCTATCAACTTTGTAGTATCTGAAGCATAAATAATCTCTAGGTCCCAATTTTAAGTTCTGAGAAGTAAGAATAGTAAGTGTGCTAGTTCCAGTGATGGAATGAGTGAGATATGGGGATGAAAGGTGTAGCATAGGCAATACAGTCAGTGGTATTTAATAGTGTTGTGTGGTGACAGATGGTAGCTACACTTAGGGTGATCACAGCATAAGGTATAGAGTTGTCAAATCACTATGTAACATATGTAACCAAACTTCGACTGAAAGAAATGGTAAAAAAAAAAAAAAAAAAAACAACTCTATATTTGGAAGGATATGAAATGAGATTGGAAATGGAGAACACCTACCACAGTGCCTAACATCTACACTAGATCTAGATATTCAATAAATATTATTTCAACTGTTCTATGTCCTTTACTTTAGGATAGCACCTATGATAGGGCCTGTCACATAATAGGCACCTAGAAACTAATTGTTTATTACATGAGAGTCTATGAGTGAGGCAAAAGTATGTTTTAGGCTGAACTTTATGGATTTGTTCATCTTGAGAACCCTGGGTACTTTAATCCTCATCTTTGTGATTTCAGAGGCTCTGCTTATTTTTATTTACTCATTTATTTAATTTCAAGTTAGTTAACATACCGCGTAGCATTTGTTTCAGGAGTAGAACCCAATGATTCATCACTTCCATATAACACCTAGTGCTCATCCCAACAAGTGCCCTTCTTTATTTTTTTAAAAATTTTTTAATGTTTATTTATTTTTGAGAGAGACAGAGACAGAATGTGAGCCAAGGAGGGTCAGAGAGAGGGAGACACAGAATCTCCAAAGCTCCAGGCTCTGAGCTGTGAACACAGCTGTGAGATCATGACCTGAGCTGAAGTTGGACACCCAACCGACTGAGCTGCCCAGGCACCCCTAACAAGTGCCCTTCTTAATGTCCATTCCCCATTTAGCCCATCC
Source organism: Panthera uncia (assembly GCF_023721935.1). NCBI lineage: Eukaryota > Metazoa > Chordata > Mammalia > Carnivora > Felidae > Panthera > Panthera uncia. The sequence goes on along the minus strand of NW_026057577.1, from coordinate 124,802,352 downwards.
CCCCTCCTCCAGCAACCCTCAGTTCTCTATATTTAAAAGTCTCTTATGGTTTGCCTCCCTCTCTGTTTCTATCTTATTTTTCCTTCCCTTCGCCTATGTTCATTTGTTATGTTTCTTAAATTCCACATATGAGTGAAATCATGTGGTATTTGCCTTTCTCTGACTGACTTATTTCGCTTAGCATAATACACTCTAGTTCCATCCACTTTGTTGCAAATGCAAGATTTCATTCTTTTTGATTTCTGATTAATATTCCATTGTGTATATATATATGTATACATATATATACATATATATACATACATATATATACATTGTGTATATATATATATATACACATATATATACATACATATATACACACATATATATAATTGGATCCTGATATATATATATATACACACACAGACACATACCACATGAGGTATGCATATATATATATACATATATATACATATATATGTGTGTATACATATATATATACCACAGCTTCTTTATCTATTCATTTGTTGATGGAAATTGGTCTCTTTCCATAATTTCGCTACCATTGATTACTTTCAGCAGTTTCATTCCACTTTTAACCTGGTGTCATTAAACCACACATTTTTTCATACTTCATTCCTTAGGGTACTTGGGAAATATACTGTGTCTCTTGTAATACGACAGATTTTGATATTTCCTGGCCAGCTCAGCAGCATTTTCCTTGGTTACAATTTGGCTTCCATTGGCTGGAAATTGAGACACCAAGTCTGATAGCTGAAGGCTGTTGTATAAAACAATGTCAAAATTTTCAAGATATAAAGTTCCAAGAAAAGAATGCCTCCCAATATTTAAACCATCAAAGAAGATTAGAATGATATAGAGAATTTGTTTCAGATAGAAAATCTTGAGAATTATGATAAAGTCTTCAAAGGAAAGGCTTGATCATCTTGTTATACTGGAAGAAAATAAGCTGTCAATATCCACCAGTCAAAGACCACAGGATACATACCTATAGTTGAACAAAGTTGGGTTTATTGACTTGTAGCCAACAAGAGAAAACACATACCATGGGGAACTGTGGGTCATTCAGTAAGAAGGTATTAGAAAGGACTTAAAGCTTCTGGGTTTGTGTTAGGTATTTACTGAGAAGAGTTCAAGGAAGCAGTGCTTTGCTCTGAATTGGATCCTGTCAAGAAGCATAGGCAACTCTATGACTGGATATCTTAATAAATCTTATCTAGGAACTGGAGAGGATAAACAAAGACAAAGATTTAATTGGTAAAAAAGCAGAAAACATATTGGCCAGAATAGGGAGATTTGGGGTCATTTTTTGTGTTTTGGACAATATTGTTTTGGTCTGAATACACAGAAGATTACAAAGGAATTTTGTTTTTGTCTTGATCTATCAGGGTCACAGAGTGGCCTTGTCTGGTGTTGGTGTGCTGTGAAATTGATTGTTTGGCAGGAGAATGCCAAGGCCTAGCTGTGAGTGCCAGGCCAACTCCTAGGAACACCAAGGCCTGATGGGGCTAGGTCAGTTCCAAGTCATCAGCAGCTGCTTTTCTCTCTCTTAAATGAAAGTAAATTTGCTTGGCTTTTAAAATGTGGTTGATATGCAGACTAGGTCTTTGCTCTTCTAGTAAAGGTAGAGTGAAGACCACTGAGCATAGAATGTATAGGTTTACAGACCCTTTTTCACGATTCTAAAATTCAAGTTATCTCTTTATTCATTGGGTGGCAAAACTTGACCAGAAATGTTGCAATGCCATGTTTAATTTTTAATTCTCCCATTGAAGTGTTTTACTGTAGGGATCAACTGTGTTTGATTACATGTGCTTCTGGTGGGACAATGTCAAGTATTTGCTCTCTGAATATTGAATTACTTTTTAAATAAGGATGTTTGTACTGTAGTCATTGAACTCCTGAATTATATGACCTGTAATTAATATGACCTGTTATCTTAAATTAGGAAGCAGTGATAATAATAATAAAAAATGTCGCTGAACACTTATTATATGCTAGGAATTATGCAAAGCATTTACATGCAATATCTCATTTAATTCTCAAACTAACTCTTATGGCATAGAAGCCATCACTCTTCCTCTTTTAAAGACAAGAAACTGAGACATTTATAATTGCCCAAAGTCTGGTGGCTTATAAATGAACAAGGAGTCAAACCAGGAGAATGTTTCCCCAGAGACTATGCTCTCCTCTTAACCATTTTGGAATATAGAAGGCTTATCTCCTTTATGTGCTTTCTCCAGCTGGCTTAGAGCCATTTTGGTGGGAAGCACATGGGTCATATCATCTGTTGAATCCTGCCTCATCTAGACCTTCCACAAAGGCCCACATCAAAGACTGCAGCAAAAGAAAAGTGTAGTGATAGGGATCAGGCGTGTAGTTTGGAAGTTTGGAGGCCAGGTTGAGTTATTGCAGAATGACCTTCAACCCAGATGTAACTTACGTCATTTGTTGCTGAATGACCTGATCCCAGATGTAAATTATGTCAGAACTCAGGATGAAGAATATCACTGGGCTCCACAGTTTGTTTATTTCTCATATTATTCATTGTTCTTGTCCTGGAGCCAACCTGTCTCTTCTTTCCCATAGGAAATTCCAATTTTTATTGCAAATTAACTTATAGAGGTGGCTGTCATGAAATTCATCATGGGATTCAGGAACATTTGGTGGGAAGAAAAATATAATGAAGTAAAGGGAAAAAAATAAGCTTTCCTTTGCTTTTTTCTTTTTATCCTTTTTGTTTCTTTCCCCACAGTCTTCTCCCTTTCTCTCTCTCTCTGCCCTCTTACCTGTCTTCTCATACTTTTTAATCTATGTATTCCTAGCTTGTATACTTTTCTTCATTATCTTCTTTCCTGTCTAATCTCTTGCATGTATTCATCATTTTTTCTTCTTTTATTTTTTCTACATGTTTTTCCACTTGCTATCGTTCTTCACTCATTGTTCGCTTTTCTGCTTATTTAGCACACAGTAAAGCTGAAGTGTCCTATGCATACAAAGCTGCAGACATGTTTCTGTACGTGTTTACTTGTAGTGAACTATTTGACAATGAAATAATAAGCGTTTACTGTTCTTTGCCCTTTATATCCATAAATGCCTCTATTTTACTCCTATCAATTGCCTTCTTAATACGTCATGCATTTTAAAGGAAGTGGACTATGACTTTATTTTTCTGTGACCCTTTTGTAGCAAACAGTTTACTAAAGGCCATTCGTCACTGAGGGTGACAGTGTAGGATACAGATGTTCCCTAGAACAGGATACAGATGTCGCCCCCCTGCCCCTTATTCCTGGGCTGCACTTCAGGTATTCAATCAAACAAACAACAGACATAGTGCAAATTCCAGGGGAAGGGAGAGGGGACTGGAACTACCTGATGGTGACATAACAACAGCTTCAGAATGCAAAGCAATAAATAGTCTTTAGATTATTAGTAGAAATCCATTGTCTGACAATAGCTGTATGTCAGATGACCCCTCAGAAAAGAGGAGAATAAGGATGGGCCAGGGAAGAGAGAAGGGCAAAACCAAAACAAACCAAAACAAAACAACAACCCAGGAAGAAGAAAGCAACAGACAGAGAGGTGCAAGGCACAGCCACAGCAGCCCAGATGGCACGGTGAGGATGATGATGGCAGCCAAGACCAGGTAATAGCATTGGTGGCCAACAGTGTCAGGTCTTTGAGGGAAGGAGAAAGCAGCCGTGACTCAGGAGGAGGAGATAGCACATCTCCTCCCTTTGGAGGTGGAAAGCCATTTGGATTTCAGTTGCTTCAAATACTACTTCTGTATGATGCCAAGAGACACGGTCAATAGATTCTGATGCTAGATGGTTCTGGAGTTGGCCCTAAGTAAACAGAATCAATGGGCATAATTGATACCATTTTAAATACTTTATTATATATTGATTCAACCTAAGGATTGGGGTATTGTTAAGAATATAAAATATTTTGGGGCACCTTGGTGACTCAGTTAAATGTCTGACTTCGGCTCAGGTCACGACCTCACGGTTTGTGAGTTCGAGCTCCACGTCGGGCTCTGTGCTGACAGCTCAGAGCCTGGAGCCTGCTTTGGATTCTGTGTCTCCCTCTCTCTTTGCCCCTTCCCTGCTCTCTCTCTGTCTCGAAATAAATAAGTAACCATTTTGGGGCACCTGGGTGGCTTAATTGGTTAAGCTTCCCACTTCTGCTCAGGTCATGATCTCAGGGTTTGTAAGTTCAAGCCCCCCACCATGCTCTCTGCTGACAGCTCAGAGCCTGGAGCCTGCTTCAGATTCTGTGTCTCCCTCTCTCTCTGCCCCTCTCCCTCTAGTGCTCTCTCTCTCTCTCTCTCTCTCTCTCTCTCTCTCTCTCAAAAATAAATGAACATTAAAGAAAAAAGAATATAAAATAAGCTTTGGGTGAAATTGCGGGCTGGTGTCAGATATGCTAGTTTTATCCTTATGATAACGTGTAGTATGCTGAGTAAGGTCTCTGTGACTCACCTCACTCGACCGCAACCACACATCAACTATCATTTCTACAGATCGGGAAGAAATGGTATTTCTTCAAAATCAATTAACCACCTCGTTACTAGTCAGATAGATAAAAGAGGACAATCTGGTACGGAGGAGCTTGTGGTAGTGCAGTGATATATAGTGTTTGACTGCTGTTGCCTGAAGGACCCTGACAGAAGCACATTGAAGGTTTGTTTGGGAGGATTTTGAAATCATTTAAGAGATGATAGCTTTGTCCTATGACAACATAATTTATTTTGTGTATCAGTTCTGCATTGTAACCCAATGTCCCTCACTTCATAAGAAAAATACAAGTGACCCCAAACTAAGGACATTTTTTAAAAAACAAATTTTATTAACACTTAAAATTTTTTCCTGAACATTATGTGCTTACTATGGGGCAGGCAGAGAGCCAAGCATTCCTCAGACATTACCTCTAATCTTTAAAACAGCTCTCAAATAATAATAAAATAATAAAATAATAAAATAGTTCTTCAAGAGAGATGTAGATACGGTTATCTCTGTTCTAGAGATGAGGATACTGGAGCTTAGGGAGGTTAAGTAGCTTGCCAGAGGTTGCACAGCTAGTCAGGGGCAGAGTCAAGATGCCAGTGTAGATGTCTCTGGCTCCAAAGTCTGTTTTCCTCTGGGCTATCTGTGTCATTGCAGAGGACAACAACTGGACCAGAGTAACCTCTGGAACCACCAAGGGAAAGCCTGATTGTATTTGGTAGGCTTTATTTGAGAAGGTGCAGATAGATGGTTTTTTAAAAATTTCTATTGTAAAAAGGTTGAAATTAAGTCTTAAGGTTTACTAAGGTTAGATTCCACCTCACTTGGCCAGAATATGCTGTCATCGTCCATAACCTGAATTGATAACAAGGGTATTGGAATGTAATTTTGTAAAATAAATTGAAGTTGTTTTTATTTTTTAAATGTTTATTTATTGAGAGAGAGAGAGAGAGAGAGAGAGAGAGAGAGAGAGAGAGAGACAGGGAGAGAGAATCCCAAACAGGCTCCATGCTCACAGGGCAGAGCCCAACTGGGGGCTCGATTGCATGGAACTGTGAGATCATAACCGGAGCCAAAATTAAGAGTCAGACGCTTAACCAACTGAGCCACCCAGATGGTCCTGAAGGTTTGCTTTTAGATCTATGTTTGTCTCGATAAATTTTATTGGTTATATTTTGTTTAATTAGATCAAAAGTTGTGTTTTCTTTCAGAATTCCGTATGTCATCAAGTATTGATTTATATTTATTCAGGGATATTTATAAGGCATCTACTGTTAAACTTTAGTCTTTTTATTTGATTATTAAAAGATGTTTCTAGAAGTAGTTTCACAGCATTTTGAATTTAAGTTATGGAATTTTACTCTATGTATACATAATGAATATAAAGATGCTCTATATGCAACATTATCTTTACATTTCTATCTGTATGTTTTAAAATTCAGGTCCCAAGTCATTTGCAAAGGCATTTTCCAGTGGCTATCTAATTGGAGAAATTCTGCACAAGTTCGAACTTCAGGGTGATTTTTCAGAATTTTCAGAAAGCAGGTTAGTGAGATTGAGTCTTTCTAAAAGGGTCATTTCCTTTGGCATTTGGATGGCTTTAGCTCCCAGAGTTAACTCTAAAAGGATTATGAGCCACAAGATCCCTTCCAAGCCTGAACCAGCCAAACACACCATTGATATGAAAATTGTTGGCTCCTGGAATATGCATGCTTCATTGTCCCAGGAGCACAGAGGAGTGAAAGTTATATGGTTGCAGCAAGACCCCCTCTCTAGATGGGACCTATTTTAGGATCTCCTATATTTCTGAAATTTGAGGCCATACTACTTCTTATTTTGTTCATTGCTTCTCTCTTTTAAGAGAAGTGAAGCAACATACAGATTCCTGGCAAAAAAACCACCCGTAATATTTTTTTTGTTTTTAGCAGCTATATTGAGATATAATCCACAGACCGTAATTCACCAGTTTAAAGCATACAATTCAGTGGTTTTAAGCATATTTACATGTTTAGTACATTCACAACCATAACCACTAACCATCTGGCCCCTGGTACCCACAAATCTATTTTCTGTCTCTATAGATTTCCCTATTTTATACATTTATGTATCAGTGGGATCATACAATATGTATATTTTGTGACTGATCATGTTTTCAAGGTTTATCCATATTGTAGCATGTATCAGTACTTCTTACTTACTGTTTATTTGCTGAATAATTTCAATTGGATATACCACATTTTGTTTATCAATTCATTAATTGGTGGATATGAGTTATTGGTTACTATGAACAGTGTTGCTGTGAACACTGTTTTTTTTTTATTTAAAAAAATTTTTTTTAACATTTATTTATTTTTGAGACAGAGAGAGACAGAGCATGAACGGGGGAGGGGCAGAGAGAGAGAGGGAGACACAGAATCGGAAGTAGGCTCCAGGCTCTGAGCCATCAGCCCAGAGCCCAACGCGGGGCTCGAACTCATAGACCACGAGATCATGACCTGAGCTGAAGTCGGACGCTCAACCAACTGAGCCACCCAGGCGCCCCAATGAACACCGTGTTTTTACATGGAAATGTTTTCATTCCTCTTGGGTATATGCCTAGGGGTGAAATTGTTGGGTTACACGGTCTGTGTTTACAATTTTGAGGAACACCCATATTGCTTTTCAAAGTGCTGGTATCATTTACATTCACACTTGTAATGGATGAAGGCTTCAGTTTTTCCACAGCCTCATCAATATTTGTTACTGTCTTTTTTATTATAGTTACCTAGTCAGTGTGAAGTAGTATCTCGTGTGATTTTGATTTGCATTTCCCTAATGACTAATGATGTTGAGCAACTTTTCATGTACTTGCTTATTCGTCATTTGTATAGCTTCACTGGTGAAATGTTACTCAATCTCTGCCTATTTTCTTTTACACTTTATGTTTTAAAGCAGTTTCAGATTTACAGTAAAATTGAGAAGAAAGCACAGAGATTTTTCATTAAGCCCCTGCCCTGACACATTCATCACCTCTTCTATTATCCACTCCCCTTACCAGAGTGGTGCATTTGTTGCAGCTGATAAACCTGTGATTCATGTTCACTCGAAGTGAGTAGTTTATATTAGGATTCATTCCTGGTGTTTTTCCTTCTATGGGTTTGGATAAATGTGGAATGACTTATAGCTACCATTATAGTATCATAGGTAGTATTTTCACTGCCCTAAATCCTCTGTGCCCCACCTACTCCTCTGTCCCTTACCTCAGCCATGGCAACCACTGTTTTGTTTTTTTCTTTTTTTTTACTATCTTCATAGCGTTGCCTTTTCTAGAATGTCATATAGTTGGAATGATACAATAGTAGACTTTTGGCTTCATTCACTTGGAAATATGCATTTAAATTTCCTCCATGTCTTCTCATGGCTTGGTAGCTCATTTCTTTTTGCACTGGATAATATTTCATTGTCTGGATATACCGGTTTATTTATCCATTTATCTACTGAAGGACATCTTGGTTGCTTCCAAGTTTTAGCAATCATAAGTAAAGCTGCTATAAATATCCACATGTAGGTTTTGTGTGGACATAACACTTCGACTCCTTTGGGTGGATAACAAGGAGCACAGTTGTTAACCTCATGTGATAGCAGTACGTTTCGTTATAGGAATGAACTGGCTTCCTGAGTGGTTGTACCATTTGCATTCTTCCTAGCAGTGAGTGAGAGTCCTTGCTGCTTCACATCCTTGCCAACATTTAGCGCTGTCAGTGTTTTGAATTTAGGCCATTCTAGTAGGAGTATTGTGGTATTTCCTTGTTATTTTAAATTCCAGTTCTGAAAGTTGCACAGTATGTATGATTATTCTTTGTGCTCCAAGCATTGTCCCTGGCCCATAGCTGACACACAATCATATTTTTCTATTGAATAAATGCATGATGTCAGAAAGCATGCCTGTTTAGCCATAGACGACTTAAAGCACCATACCAGCCAGATGATGTTCAGGTATACTAAATTAGCTTTTGTCAGCAGGGCCATAGAGGCTCTTTGTGTGAAATGGAAAAAGGGACCTCATCTGGATGGACACAGTTGTAAACACACAGGTCTTAGTGAACAGAGAGGCCTTTGTGCAAAGGAGAGGAACCCCTTTTTGGCTGAAACAGCCTTGCATCAGGGACAGGGATTGGCAAGCTGAGCACAGGACAGTGTCATACTCTTGCCCCACCCTTGGACAGGGGTGCCCCTGAGTAATATCATATGTAACAGCCCTCTTTTTCACCTGCTGCAAACAACTAACTAACTTTCTATCCCACTGAGAATCATTTCCTTAATGTGAGAAGAGGGACCCACTTGTTCAGACAACCAAATTCTATTCATCTTGAATTCTTGGAACAACACACCTTTTTTCCCCAGGGGCACATGGTCTTTGAAAGAAGGCAAGGATCAGTAAATCCATGGATGTGACCTTTATAGTAGTGTATTTAATGGGGAAAAGTATCCTTCTTTGTCAAAGCCTGTTTTTTAGGCAGATGTCTAATGCTAGGGCTCATGATTTGGAGTTTTTGTTTCATATTTTTAGTGTCTTTAGTCTAAAATATGAATGTTGCCTATAACTGAAGTTATTTGCCTTAGAACTTCTTAATTCTGAGAACTCATCTAACTCTGAAAGAATTCTCTGTTCTAGGATATGTTTAGTTCACCTCACAGGGTGAAAAATGAGCAGATCAGTTAAAAGAATAAAATGTAAAGGAGCTTGGATATCCCTGGGGGGACAGCTTCTACTTACCTTGTAAGTAAGATGTGTTCCCTCACCAGGTGACAAGGAGGAGAGAAGATAGATAATCTCTTGGCAAATAAGAACTGCAAGTATCAGATACCTAAAATAATTTAAATAATCCTAAGAATGTCTTATGTCTTAGAAAAATCACAAGAAAATTTGATTTTCCCTCTAAGTTCTAGAATAGGAATAAATAAAAAATAAACACTAATCAGCTAAGCTAAGAATTGTGGCAACCAAAGTAGGAGACACAAAAGTTTTATCTCCTAAACCAATGAATGTAATGCTAAAATTATCATGAACAAACATGTCACATGAGTTGCCATGAACTTATTACTTTCTTTTTTATGTTACATCCTACAGATGGCATTGCTTGCTCATGAAAAAAATAATACTGTGGAGGGGATTTGTCTCAAATGAGGTTTTTGTTCTTGATTATCTTCCTTCCACTTTGTATGAAAGGGAAAACCCTTCCATGCTCAAATTACCAGTAGCGTGTTTTTGTCCAGTCAACAAAGAAAAGCAAGGAAAGACAAACTTCTTCCTCTCCCCTTGCCCATTCACTACCCTCTATGCAACATATATACAACATCTGGGGATTTGCTGTAAGAAAACTGAGACATCAAGTATTAAAAACAAACAAACACTACACATAGAGGAGAAGACTTTTCCCAGAATACATTCCTTATTCCCTCAGAGGTTATCATTTGCATCATATACTCTGTCTCCAGAGCAAAGATGTCCTTACAGTTTGCCTGTATACAAAAACATGTTGATTTTCATGCAAACTGATTGAGCATATGCTATGCCAAGAGTGGACTTCCACCAGTTTACGCACTAGTTATGCTCTTAAAATGTCGTTTTTATGTATTGAAAACTTCCAGAGAGAAGCACTGTTATTCCTGGCTCTTCAGCCAGTTCATAATAGCCATTTTAAAGCCTAATGTGTGGCTGATATTTAATACTAATAGGCTTACACTGCATTCCTGGGGCCATGTAAAACAAGTAAGAGGAGAGGAAGTGCTCTCCACTTTTACTGGGTGCAGGGCTAAGTTTTGATAAAATTTGGAAATGGATAGTGTTTGCTTTGGGATTTTCCCTCCTGAATTTTGATGCCCCTAATCTCTGTAGCCCAAGGTTATGATCCAGGCCAAAGCTCCGACAAGTGGCTCTCTGGTGGTCTTTCCAAATATGTGTAGTAGGCAAGACATATGGGGCTTTTAGGATAGGAAGGGCACGAAAGAATAACTGTGCGGGAAGAACAAGAAGGGGTGTCACGTGCCTGTCCGGGGAAGGTAGGCACAATCGTTGACCTAACTGTCCTTTGCGACTATACCCTACAAAACGTGGTCTGCTTTACTCATTTTAGGCAGATGGTTGTCATATCAAACTGTAAGGTCATTTGTGGGAAAGCAGACTGCAAACCTGGACATAAGAAGACCTAAAAAAATGTTACTCTTACTTAGAGATTTCCTGTAGCATCCAATATTTCTTCTCAGCCCCTCCGAGACCTGTTTCTCTTTTATAAATTCAAACTATTGTATTGTATTCAAGGTTTGTTGATGTGGTTTGATACGCTAAGTATACTTTACCAAATATTTCTGCTGAAAGAATAATAGTAAACGGAGGAAATAGGACAGTAAGTTATACCATATAACTAGAAAAGGAAATCAAGTTACTATGTCACTATTTTTGTTAACATTGGCCTTCCCATGATATTGACTCCTTATTCATATTTAGAAATCATTCATATATTTCCTCAGCCCTACCTCCTTTTAGAGCATGGGTTTTTAAATTGTAGTGAATGGGCACTTTTAGGCTAGATTTTAGGAGTTTCACAAACATCCAGAAATGGGATACATATTTTGTGTATATGCACGGATGTGTTTTCTTTCTTGTGGAACAGGTTCCATGGCACTCATCAGATTTTCTGTGGTATCTGTGATCAAAAAAAAAAAAAAAAAATTAAGTGTGAAGGAATCTCTATAAACCTCTACATACTTAATTGAGGTCGTTGAATATCATTGTACCTTCCCCAAATAACTTTATAGTCCAAAATGAAGTCATTGAGTGAAAAACCCTATATGAGAAATTCTACCCAATAGGTGCCAACCCCCTTTTAACTACAGAATCTTTTTTTGTGGGGTTGAGGGAGGTTGGGACTTTGACTTATATTGAAGTATATTCAGTATGTTTTTTTCCTGTATATTTTTTCCATCCTTCAAGTATATTCAGCATATTTTTTTCCAACACTGAATGTTGGCAAGTTAAAATAAGGAGGAAATAAGCCAGTGGTTAAAACTGATGCTTGCATCTAGTTGGAACATAAAGAGGCCCAAGAATTGAAAATGCATCCAGCATCTCTTTGGCCATCTTTTTGTCACTAGATTCATAGGCTCATTGACAGCCCTAAATCATTTGAGACCCATATTCCAACACTTACCTCAGTTTATCATTTTTTGTTCACTCATGTGTTGTCCTGCTGTGAGCCCCTCAAGGGCAGGGAATACAATGTATTCATCTTTGTAAGACTTTAATAAACTTATTAAAATCTCATAGGTGATTCAAAGATAACTTAAAATTAGAAAGTCTTTACTGATTCTTAAAGTAGTAATATAAACTTTAAAGTGAAGATTGCATAATTAATTAGATTGCTTAGCTAATATTATTTAATTAAATATTTCTGACAGTGCCTGAGAGGATTGTTGTTAAAGTTGTCAGTGCAACATTTAGGGCTATTTTCAGACTCGAGTAATAATATCATTTAAAGCAATGGAAATTTAATTTTTTTAATGTTTATTTATTTTTGAGAGAAAGAGAGACTGAGTATGGGCAGGGAAGGGGCAGAGAGAGAGGGAGACACAGAATCCAAAGTAGGCTCCAGGCTCTGAGCTGTCAGCACAGAGCCTGACATGGGGCTTGAACCCACAAATCGTAAGATCATGACCTGAGCTGAAGTCGGCTGCTTAACCGACTGAGCCGCCCAGGCACCCCTAAAGAAATGGAAATTTAAATTACAGCTTTGCCTTCTGAGTAAAATATTTTTTTAAAACCATAGTTGTTTTTCTGTTTAGAAGAAAGCAGTTATCTGTTTTTTGTATTGACTTCCTATAAAAATTCTAGCATCTACTTAAGCAGAAAAGTATAAAATGAGTTTTAGTTTCACCATTCAAGAGAAATAAGTGGGTGGAGTTGTAGACAATAGAAAATCTCAATGTATTTACATGACTGAGTGGTTTTACAGAGGAACGATATATTGTAAAGACCATGGGATAATTCATCATATCAGATCATGATCATGCGTCGGATATTTGTTGTTTTTAATTCAATGTCAGTGTCTAATTATGTAAAATATTTTAATGCCTAGAGTTTCAAGTGCCAAACTTAATAATTTTTCTCGCTTGGAGCCAACACTTCACCTTCTGGGTGTGCAGTTTGATCAGAATGTGGCCCACAGCATCATCACAGAAAAGCCTGGGGCGGCAACAAAACTTTTGTATCAGTTGTACACTGTTCTTCAGAAAAAGAAGAAAAGTGGGCTGACCACAGTGGAAATGCGAACCATGCAGCCCCCAGCAAACGCCAGACACCAAAACATGAAAAGTGAGGCTTTTCGAGATGTAAGTACACAAAGAAACATAAGCCTACCACCATGTAAAACTTGGTAAGGAGACATGACAGTGATGTTGCCTTTCAAAAAAGCCCCATTGGGTATCTGTGTCCCTTATGTACGTTATTGGTCATACTTGGGTTTTGTTTTATATTAATATTTTCAATTCATGTATCCATTTTTGACGTCTCCCTCCACATGGCTACTAGTATATCAAATTCTGTGTGTTCCTAATTCCAAGTGTTTTCATGCCTTGCTCCTCTCCCTATTTCTGCCTCTGTCATATCTGCTCATATCCCTGCATGAATTACTACCACAACCTACTAACATTTCTCCTGGTCTTCTGGCTTTCCGCCAGATGTCAATCAACTGCTAGATGAATCTTCCCAAAATTCCGCTTGCACTGGGTTCTTTGGTCAGAAACCTCTCATTTTACGTATGTCCTGTCTCCAACCTGGACTCACTGACATTCAAGATCTTTCACTAAATGGTCTCAACCTCTCTGACTGCATTTCTTCATAGTCTTCAGCATAAAGTCTGTCTTTTCTACATTGATCAGCAACCTATCCTTGAACAACTCTTGTATATCTCTGCTCCTCCCTCCCTTTCACCCAAGCTTATACTTCTCATCTCTCCTCTTCCTGCAAGCTTTTCTCCATCTACTTCTGTGGCAACCTTCCCAGTACACATGGATTCCTCCTAGGGCACACGTAATTCTCACTCTCTGGTGTTAAACTCCTGCTGTTGATATTGTTGGCTGACTTTCATGATTTATCTGTCATAAGGTCTCACAAGATTTTTAGTTCTTTAAGTTCAAGGAATATGCCTGGTGCAATGATTTGAACATTGCAAATTGTCATTAAGTGTGTTTTGGTTAATCGATACAACATTTTAGTTGACGGTTCTCTCTAGTTCCTGTGCTACTTCCTTATGGTAAGTGAAGTACATTAACTCTTCCAGGCCTCTAGGATAATGGGGGGTGCTGCCCTGATGGAGTGCACTAAATAGAAATGGAAACAATTAAACATGTACATTGAATTTATGAAGAAACAATGACATAATAGATGTGAGGGCCATCTGCACTTTCAGATTTTCCTATTCTCATGAGTCTTATGAGCCTGGTAGAAGAATGAGCTCAGCAGCCATGGAGAGCTGGAATTGGATTAGGCTTACAGCCAAAGAACATGGTATCCCATCCTGCCTCCTTCACGTGCAAGGTGACTAACTTTGAACCAATCCCTGAAACACTCTCAGCCTCTATTTCTCTATTTTCCCAACTGTTAAAAACAAAATTGGTTATCTCCACCTGCCTCAGAGTTAGGCTTTTTTTTTCAGTTTTTAAGGAAACAATACAAAAAAAATTCTTTATTAAGTGTAAAACAGTCAACAGCAACAAGCGCTGTAAGAGCTGTGTAGTTGAGGCCAAAAAGAAACCATTAGGTTTAAAGTTGGCCATGGTGACCTTCCCAGAGTCAATCATTCGTTTGTTGAACAAATATTTGTCGGGTTCCTATTTTATGTTAGGCAATTGCACTATGACCAGCACAAGGATGGTCCCAATCCCCTTGGAGATAAAATTCAGGGGAGAGAAAAATGTTTCAGTGGAGTAGTGTGGAATGTGGTGAGTTGAATAGTCAACTGAGATGAAGAAGACTGAAGCATAGACTATTCATTCAAGAAATGTGGAGGGAAAAGAGAAGAGAAAATGAGAACAGTAGCTGCAGGAGAGAAGCTCAAGAGAAACATGAGGTTATTTGTTTCCTTTATGGACATAGAGACTGGGACAACTTGCCAGTTGAGAAAAAGAATCAGTGGCAGGAGATGACTGGTGTGAGAACCAAGTGAACAAGGTTCTCAAGGGAAGAAAAGAGGATGCGACTGATGGGCCAGGTGGAGGAGGAGATATGTTAGGAAGGAGTTAGACATGCCTTTTTCTTTGATACCAGATGGAAGAAAATTCAGGTGTCTATTGCATAATAATATTGACTAAAACTTATTGATTGTACACAGGGAGGTGCAAAGCCCTGTTCCAGGGGCCGTGCATCTGTTATCTCCTTTGATCTTCACAACACTCTTATGAGATAGGTGCTTTTGTTATTCCCATTTTACAGATGATGAAACTGAGATGTAGAGGGATTAAGTAACTTGCCCAACTTAATGCAGCTAGTAGGGGGTAGAGTTGTAACAAACCTAGGCACTGGGTCTCTACTCTTAACAGTAGACTCCATTATCTCTCAGTGGGTATTTCCTGGGTTGGGGAGAGGATAATAATTAAGCTGAAGATCTAAATATTGTATTGAGGTAGAAAAGTAGGATGTTCAAGGACCTGGCATTTTTGTTGCCTCTGAAGATGGAGGCCGGGCGATTTTTAACGACGAGAAAAGCAGGAAGGTGTGTATGGGCGTAAAGTCAGCTGATAGGTCCTTAAACGATCTTCTGAGTAAGTGCCAGTATCTACTGAGGTGGTTTTAGAAGAGAAGGACCAAAAATTTTTTGAGCAACAGTACCATTTGAAAAAAAAAAAAAAACTTTTAGTAAGTCTTTGGCTTTTAAGGAGATTACTTTTGGATATAAACATTTTAGTTAAAAGCATCAGCCATATTGCTTTGATGTTCATTTTCTTATATTGTTACACTCTCGTTCCCAGTGGCCTGGAAGTTTTAATGTTTCTTCACTCTTTACTAGGAGGTAGCTTAAATAATGGAAAGAATCTGGCTTCTCATATTATCTTGTATATGTTGAATTGGTTTTATAAAATTATTCTTATGAAAATGTACTTCTAAGAATTCATTCACGTAATGAATACTATTTATTAAAAATTAAACTCAGGGCAAAAAAATATAAAAGTATATATGAGACTATTTTATAAGAAGGAATTCAGATCATGTTTTTATTGTTTTTATGTAAATTAAAGATATAAGTGATTAGTATTGGGCTTGAGTTTAGTTTAACCATCAAAAATAGTATTTCGTAGAAATTTTATTTTGAAGACAAATTTTATGTGTGCTTATAATGACAATACACTTTTATTTTCTAATAACGAAATCTTTTGAAATGCTTTCTTCATTTAGAGACTTAGAAACCTGATACCACGTCAAACTGATTTCAATCTGATGCGGGTTACACACAGGTTTCAAGAAAAATATAGACACATGAGAGAAGATCTTGTCCGCATGCATTCTGAGAAACTTGAAAAATTTCAAAAACTCAAGGAAGAACAAAGATGTTTTAATATTGAAAAGGTTTTATAGTACAACTTTTCCAGAAGTTCATTAGTGCATAGTAGTATACTGTTTGCGATTTATGCCGATAGTACACATTGCATAAGCATTAATGTGGCTCAAGTTGCATGTTCCTTTGACTCGTGCTCTGCCCCACTCTCACCTTTCTCTCCCCTCAGTTTCCCCTTTTCTCTATCCCCACTCCTGCTGTCACCTCTCCCTGAGACCAAGAACAAGAACTGCCATTCTCTGGAGTGGCAGGACCACTTGATCTCTTTTTTAAGTTATCTGGTTGAAATTAATGCTTCCGATGCCTTAGTGATGGGGGATTGCTACTAACTGCTCCAGTGAGGGCTTACGGCTGTTTTCCCCACTAAGGGCTGTGGAACGGGATTCTGCCTCTCTGGTCCCTCTTCTGCAATCCCTTGGTCTTCCTGTCCTGCCTCATTTTTCTCATCCTGGCAATGTAGGGTGATTTTCTGTTTGCTTCCCTTTCCAACACCCTTAAACATCTCTTAACTTCTTTCTGGCCCCTCTTGCTTTGACTAATTCTCTGCTGTTTCTCAAATTCCTTTGAAAATCTTTAGTGATCTCCTATGCCTTTAAGAACATGAGCACATGACTGGTGTGTGGAATCATTAAAGATTTTTAAGAGAATTTCAGATGACTAGGTATATGGAATGTGTAAACTACAGGCAAAAGGATTATAGTTTTCTTCATTGCACTATAAATCACTTGTTAAATTCATATATTTAGAATGACAAGAAATTAAAATATCCTGGATGTAGTCATCCCCCTGTGTGGAGGGAGGGAACGATGAGAGACAAACTCTGGCAGATTTTATGATCCCATTAGTTGCCAGAGAGTAAAGGGTTGGGCTTCCCCTTCACATTGCATGGCAAGGAGACGAGGCACTCTTAAAGTAGTGTTTGAAACCAAGTGCTGGGACTCTAATTTTTAAGGAACCAGCCTAACTGTGATGCATCAAGTGTAATGCAGAAAGTCTCCAAAGAAAGTTGGGAGAAAGGTAATATGAAACCATTAAATATTCTGAAATAACTTATGTTAACAATGGTAGAAAGCAAATAGGACAAAGGGCAAAGCCTATGTATTCCTGGTTTTCTAAAGATGAAAAGATCTTTAGATTTTGGAAAGTAAAATGGCAAGAAAAAGATTTAAATATATTTAAATTATAATTTTTGACTTGTTAGTGGTTAACTAAAGTTTCTCATCTTTGGGTATAGGAACTAATGCTGTTATTAGTTCTTTAATGTAATGCTTTAGTAGTAAAGCCATGATTAATTTTACATGTTACTTTTTTTAAATGTTTATTTTGAGAGAAAGAAAGAGAGAGAGAGAAAGAGCATGAGCAGGGGGAGGACAGAGAGAGAGGGAGAGAGAGAATCCCAAGCAGGCTCCACGCTGTAAGCACAGAGCCTGATGCAGGGCTTGATCCCATGAACTGTGAGACCATGGCCTGAGCTGAAATTAAGAGTCGGATGCTTAACCAACTGAGCCACATGAGCCACACAGGAGACCCTTTACATGTTCCTTCTTAGAACATTTATTTTTTTTAATATTTCATTTGATTCTCACTATTATTTTTCTTTTACTTGTACCCTCCTGCTTATTTTCTACTTAAAATAATTACTGCCTACATAGAGAAGAGATGATCCAATAATGGTATCACATAATTCAGTATTTAATCCAATATTTGAGGTTGCTTGTGAATTCATTTTTTAAAGTGTGACTGAGTTTTGGGGAAGTTTGTCATTTCTTCTGGGTTCCCCAGAAGTCCTCCTAGAGACCATCTCCTAGATGGAACTTTCTCTGCAGACCGTCTTTAGAGACAGCATTTTCTCTTTACATTATTGGGCAGGTCAGGAAGGTGGAATTAGGAAAGAATTATATTCTTCTTTGTATTTGAGGCATTTTTATTACCCTTTTGGTATCATCACCCAGAATGAAGATATACACATTTGATAGGCAAAATTTGACAATTCCAAAATTGTATTAATATTATACTTTTCAAGATGAGTCATGTTGAGGGTACCTGGGTGGCTCATTTGGTTGAACATCTGACTTCGGCTCAGGTCATTATCTCATGGCTCATGAGTTGAAGCCTCGTGTCGGGCTCTGTGCTGACAGCTCAGAGCCTGGAGCTTACTTTCGATTCTGTGTCTCCCTCTCTCTTTCTGCCTCTTCCCTGCTCACTCTCTCTCTCTCAAAAAAAAAAAAAAAATACAAACATTAAAAAATTAAAAAAAAAAAGATGAATCATATTGACATCTGCTTCCTAACATTACACAGTTGTGGCACTTAGTCCATTGGTAAATTGCTGAGTTCTGAAAGTTTCGATGGAAAAATGTATGTATGTGTACCTGTGAGTGTATAATATAGCCTGTTGTTCTAATGAGTGGAATAACTAAACTAGTGTATATGGGATATCCAGCAACGCTTGAGCAGAAGACGACAAAATGAAATAATGGCCAAAATCCAAGCAGCTATCATTCAGATTCCTAAACCTGCATCTAATCGTACTTTGAAAGCACTTGAGGCCCAAAAAATGATGAAAAAGAAAAAAGAGGCAGAGGTAAGGTGATAATCCTTTAATATGGTGTTGTGTTAATCTTAATGAAAGACTGGTCTTTTTCTAAAATGTACAGAGAGAACTCCTCCAACTTCTTAGTTCCTTTTCTAATGATCTGTGTCATCGTTCCTTCTGATTCAAAAGCCCTCCACTGCACGCATATCTAATCCATTTTATACTGTTGTTTGTTCAGAATCAGAGAATGTAGCTTTAGGTCAGGGATAAGAAACTCATATTAAATGACAATACCAATCTGGCCTTCTGTGTTGAGAAGGATCCTGTGATCACATCAAAACTATTATAGAATGGTGCTTCTGTGATGAGGCATAACAGCCATGGGCACAGAGGTGTCATTCAAGGTACACATACTATATATATTCCAACAGTATTTTACTCAGTTCTTTCTCATTATGTATTTTTCTGAGTCCAGAAATGTTAAGTGGTTTGCTTGCTATCTTCCAATTTAAGATACCTATACTAGTGATATTTTACTGGCCTGTACCAGCTGTCAGTCATTCCAGTAGGATACAATGTGCTTATATTTCACAGGGAGCAGTACTACGTTTTGATACTAATTCCTGGAATCTACACTGCTTATGCTACAGTGGTTATTAATGATAGTCTCTCCTGTGACCTCCGGAAAAGAATAATAGCTACTATTTATTGTGAACCTGCTATATGTCAGTCTGTGTTGGCCACTTTATTTTATCTTATTATCTTTATTTTTTAAAAACTCTCCAAGTAGGGTATTGTTGCCCCCCATTTCTAAGTAAGGAAACTTAGACTCCGAAAGCCTCCATGTTTCACTCTCGTCCCCAGTGCTGGCAAAGCAGAGACAGCACGTCTCTCCGATATCTAAATCCCTTGTGTTTTATGTTAATCCACATTTCTTTATTTTTTTAATATTTGAAAAATATCTTATACTTGGAATCTAAAGAATAATAACCACAGAGGTTTTTCAGACCCAAATTTTAGGAAAGTATGTAGTTTTTATATTTCTCTGAGTTGATTAAAGTTTATTAATACATATTTGCACTAGATAGGAGATGAGCTAAACTAATTTTGAGAGAGCAAATTAATAACATACATAAAGTTGCACAAGAAATGCTTAAAACATCTGAGACAACAATTTTTGAAGACGCATTTATATCCAAATAATGCTTATGCTCATTTAAAAGAATTGCAAATAAAAATGTATGGCCTGACTCTTTGGTAATCTTCATTTTCATCAAATGTTACACTGTCAGAACTGGAATCATGAGCGGAATGATTCAAGTTAGGCAGTTTTTACATTCTCTGAGGTATATTTAGCCTAATCAGAATTATAAAAATATTCTAGAGTACAGCTTTTTGTATCTTAGCTCCTAATTGGTTTGGGTTAGTAGTACAAAGCATCTTGTAAACTTGCAAAATGAAGATTTTCAGTGGTTTCTAGAGGCAGAAAACTGATAATGACTTTTCTTTAAAGGATGTGGCCAATGAGATTAAGAAGTTTGAAGCATTAATAAAAAAGGATCTCCAGGCAAAAGAAAGGTGAGATGTGAATTGTTTTAACAGTCACAAAACTGCATTTTGTCCTATCTATAACTTTTAAATATTTAGAAATAGTTTATTGGAAGTAGCTGCTCCAAAGATGTTTTTACTTTGTAGAATCTTCATGACGAGAATATATGAAGGAAGGTAAATGAGCTAAAATTCAGATTAATTGTTCATTAACAACTTTTGTGGAATCACAAGGGAAAGTGGCTATTATGAGATGTGAATTTAGTTTTCTATGCTATGCTTACTGTCCTAAATTCACACACTTTTAAAACATTCACGAAAATTGTTGCAAGTTACCACTAATTTAAATTTGTCACGGTAAAGCCTTTATTAGACTCTAGTTGGTTTCTTTCATGTTGCAACCTCAGCATTTAGCACAGGGACCAGCAATAAAAAGTTGTCAGATGAGTTCAACTGTCACTAAGATGGTCAGTTCCATGAGTTCATTGCAAAAAATGCCTGGTTAATGGGCTTCATTTGCTTAAAGATAAAGATCCTCTCCCTTTATCGTTCCTATTAGGGGTCATTGACCCACAGAAGATAATTGATTAGGGATTATAGATTACGTAGATAGGAGCAACTCGAGTTCTTCTGCATTTTTAAATGGGAACTACCTAGATTCTAGTCACTTACATTTTATGGAACATGAATTAAATCTCTGTTAAAGAAGAAAATAGGCACAAATTATGTAAGTCAGTTCCACAGTAGTATTTCTCAGGGAAGGAAACAAATGAAAAGGAATAAGGAAAAGAAGAACAGATGGTGAGGAAGTCAGGTACGGGATGAAAATAAAGCAAAATGAAGGATACATACATTACCTTTTCTTCTACCCTCTGCAGAAACTCTTTTTTTTCTTTCCACTTGAGACAGAGACAGCATGACTGGAAAGGGACAGAGAGAGAGGGAGAGAGAATCCCAAGCAGTCTCCTTGCTGCCAGCACAGAGCCCGATGCAGAGCTCGAACCCACAAAACCGTGAGATCATGACCTGAGCTGAAACCAAGAGACAGACGCTTAACTGACTGAGCCACCCAGGTGCCCCGAAACTCTTGATGCCGTATTCTGATTCCCACTGCCATTTATCAGTACTGCCCCTGACTGCTAAAGAAAACACAATCCAAGCCTACCTACCCATGTAGCCACCATCCAAACCCCACCATACCCCTCTGGACTGGCCCATGAAACCACCGGATTTCTTCCAACTCTTTCATTCACCTGACCAGCCACACACTCTGGAGTGATAAACAGATGGTATCCACCAGTGCAACCATATTAACATATTGAAATACTTCTGTTACTTGTAGGCGAGTGGTATTATTCTCTATAGCTCTATGGCCATTCCCTTTCCTGGGACCCCTCAATTTCCACACAATTTAGCAGCCAGAATTAGCACCAAACACGGCAGTGTATTCTCATTCCTGTACCAACACCCATCTTTGATCGATTAGTGTCCTTGCCATGTCAGTTTATTAAATAGTTTAAACACCATCCTTGTACAATACAGCTGCAAACATTTCCTCCGCTCACTATTATTGCCTTTGCCAACCCAACCTGAACCTAAGTCTCTCTATCAGTTAGCTTTAGAAATCCCAAACAAGAGTGGGTTAAATTAATTAAATAATTAAATAAGTTTACTTCTCTCTCATGTAAGAGAAGTCAAAATGTAAGCAGCTCAAAGCATGTGTTGGAGCTCCAAAGTCATCAAAGACAGGCTTTCCTTTAGCTCCACTGCTCTTTTGTGTCTTTTTTGTCCCCAAATTCACATTCACAATACAAGATGGCTCCTGGGGCTCTGGCCATTTGGCCCATGTTCTAGATGTAAGGAAGGAGGATAGGCAAAAAGTAGGTATCTGAAATAGCTGAAATAGCTCCTTCTAAGAACCTTCCCCAAAGTCCAAGGTAACATTTGTGCTTCCGTTTTATTGGCCAGAATTCAGTCACATGGCCATACCTGGCAAGAATGGAAGGCTTGGAAATGTAGTGTTTATCTGGGTACATTGTTTTCCTGAATAAACACTGGGGCTCTGTTTTGAGGAAAAAGGGAAGGAAATAGCATCGTCTATACAGGTCCTTTCTATGTGGAAGCCTTCACTTGATCTTGCCAGAGACTTAGCACTGGGAGACATGAGATACAGACAGCCATGCTTCAATTTTGAGAGCAGCAGGATAGGCCTTGGGGCAGCCAGACTCCCTGGACTAGTCACCTGTGACTGTGCAGCCTCATCTGGGACTCCAGTCCCTTCCAGTATGCCGCAAATGAGCATTTTCTCTTTAAAGAATGTCGGGAGGCACTAGTCTGGAGCAAACTTGTAAAGAAAACAGAAGTTATGGTACAGTATGGCCTTTGTTAAGTCCCTTTTATTAATCACTACATTAGTTCATTCTGAATATTTAGCTTAGGATCAAGCATGTTCTGGGCTCTTTCAAAAACTTCACACTACTTGATACCAGAAAGCGCTAAAATCTCCCAAGTTGACCAGAAGGAGCAATTTCTGCAGCTGCCTCTTTCACAAGCCTGCTCCTGAAACAGTTTCTCAGAGATATCACCTCAAAGTCCATCTTTTTTCTCTTGTGGAGAAGTGAAATGTTTTCTCAGAGCAACACAAGAGTTCCCATGGCTGCTTCTTCCTCACATGTACAATGTCTTTATTTTCTAAAACAAACAATAAATGCTATCTGCTATTTTTTTTAGCTGAGATTGTTGGCTGCTGTGATTTGACATTTGGATTCATAGATTTACTTTAGGCTGTTCCTAGCAATTACTTTTTAAATACACACAAATTTGGCCAAGGTTCCAATTACTAGTCATGTAATTACACACCCAATTATTAACTCCGTGGAGGACTGACAAGCAGATATAGAGAAATCATAAACATTGCCCTCAAGAAACCCACATCTAGGAAAATGAATATTTATTCAAGTAAATATCATGTAGCTTTCTTCAGCCTTTAATTGGAATGAGACAGCAGATGGATGGTTACAGGGCAGACTGATTGATAAATAAAGGACAAACAATATGTTAAGTCTATTAACCCATATACAATCCAAAGCAAACTCTAAGAACACATTTGAGTAAAAATATAATAAGAATTTGGGGCGCCTGGGTGGCTCAGTCGGTTAAGCGTCCGACTTCAGCTCAGGTCACGATCTCGCGGTCCGCGAGTTCGGGCCCCGAGTTGGGCTCTGGGCTGATGGCTCAGAGCCTGGAGCTTGCTTCCGATTCTGTGTCTCCCTCTCTCTCTGCCCCTCCCCCGTTCACGCTGTGTCTCTCTCTGTCTCAAAAATAAATAAACGTTAAAAATATATATATATAATAAGAATTTTAACAAAGGATCTAAAAAGTTATGCCACATAATTTTCGTAAGTTCTTAATTGTACTAAATCTTAATAAATAGGGTTAAACTTTGTCTTTGATCCTCCTAAGGCTTTTGCTGGCTACACAATTTCTGCTCAGTGCCTCTTAGTGACAGAACACAACTGAAGGTTAAGCCCCTGCTGATAAAATCACCAGGATTTCAGTGTGTAATTAAAAAAAAATTACTCTGTATAGTGCTTCTTAGCATATCATTTGAAATTTAGCAGATATCAACTACATGTCAGGATGATAAGCACATGGACAGAGAGGAGTATAATAGGATATTCACAAGCTCAGGGTTCATCTGGGAGCAGCAAATGTACAAAAAATGAACTATAATACAATATGATCTAAACTACACACATGCAATTATTACTTCATTAAACATGAATTAACTGTGCTTTTATACCTCTTTAATGCTTCTGTCTGTATAAGAATTGATGACTATTTAGTTGCTACATACAATAATGTGTCCTTGCCTTTTGAATAAGACAGTAAGTTCTATTTAAACTGAATACATTAATAACTTATAATATTTAAAATAATTATTGATAATATTAAAACTTGTTATTTATTGGCAGGTAACAAGATATATCTTGTTCCATTCTACTGTTGTATTCTGTTTATTTTGTAAAGAGACATGCAGATGAGAATTGATTATTTGATTCTTACATACGTAAAAATGTGTCTTTTACTTTTTTTAAAACAGACTTTTATTTATTTAATGTTTATTTTTGAGAGAGAGAGAGGGAGGGAGGGAGGGAGGCAGAGAGAGAGAGAGAGAGAGAGAGAGAGAGAGAGAGAGAATGTGAGCGGGGGAGGGCCAGAGACAGAGGGAGACAGAATCCGAAGCAGGCTTTAGGCTCTGAGCCTGATGCAAGCACAGAGCCTGATGCAAGCCTCAAACTCATGAACTGGGAGATCATGACCTGAGCCAAAGTCAGACGCTTAACTGACTGAGTCACCCAGGCAACCCTGTATCTTTTACTTTTAAAGATAACTTTTGAATGAATCTATAAATTCTGTACTAAGCCACCATTGTCCCGCTAAACCGAGTGTATTTGCTTTCTGTTAGTAAGACCACTAGGCTCTTCCTGATCCTTTAGGTTTGGACATTAGGTGGGACAAGAAGCGAAGTAGGTCTTCTTACTTGGGTCTCCAGAACTTGGGCAAGAGGCTAGGTCAGTCTTGTGGGTGCAAGTGTGGCATGATGAGCAAGTCAATTTTCAGCTGCTAAGCTTCCAGTTAGAGCAGGGCCACTGCTGTAAGCATTCAGAAAGTTATTGAGAGTTCATAGAGCAACTTGCGTTTGCATAGGGGAGTAGTGGATCGAGCTATCCATGGAAGGACTCTCAGTGTCCTGACATTGGAAGATCTGGCTGACTTTTGAGGAGGTATGCCTTCCCTGACACTTTGGCTGTCAATATGGTGCTTACTCTTAACTCAAAACAGGGGAGGCAAGAGGCCTAGAGCCAGCAGGCAGAAGAGGGAAAGAAAATCCAATCTCTGGGCTCAGTGAAGATCATGATAAGTGAAAGAACAAATAGGCGATAGGCCTAGAAAGAAGGCTGTGCTAAGGCTATGCTGAGGATCTCCCAACCTAGAGTCCAGAAATACAGCGAATGGAATCTAACGATAAGCCATAGGTGTCACAATGAAGTTCTAAGATTTGCTTTAATGCTTGTATCAATAAGTTAACCGAGCACTGAAGGGAGCCTTTTCCCCGAGGTCTTCCTCCATAGTCTCAAGTAGCAGCATGTGGTTACACTGTTTTTCTAAATCCCAATAAAAACTGTTGTCCTTAGTGCCTCCAAGCCTTCTTCAGATACAGCAGGCCAGACAACTACGGATTTATTAAACACGTATTCGGATGATGACTACATTAAAAAAATCCAAAAGCGCCTTGAGGAGGATGCTTTTGCACGAGAGCAAAGGGAAAAAAGACGGCGGAGGCTGTTAATGGACCAGTTAATAGCCCACGAAGCACAAGAGGTAAGATATTTCGATATTCCTTGAATAATAGTGATGGAAACTTTGCAAAAATGTAGTCTTTTATGCATACATTTGTGTATCTTATTTATTTAGTATCTGTTACTCTGAATCAAATGTCAACAGAAAAACTTCACATCATCACAGCAAATACACTCAGGAAAAAAAAATCTGTGCAAAACAATCACTGAAGAATCTAAAATCTGGTGATGGTTATACAATATCGTGAATGTGCTTTTTACCACTGAATTGTACCCTTAAAAATATTTGAGATGGTAATTTTTATGTATATTTTCCCACATTTAAAAAATACTGACAAAAAAGAAATGTAAAATCTACGTCAACGACGTGTATCTATTGCTACTTTTGGAGGTAAGAGGGAGCTTTTTCCCAGTTCTTTTGAGGTATAATTGACAAATAAATATTGTATATACTTAATGTGTACAATGTGATGATTTGATATATGTATACCTTGTGAAATTATTGCCATAATGAAACTAATTGGCATATCCATCACTCACATAATTTTTTGTGTGTTTGGTGAGAACACTTAAGATCTACATTTATAAATTCAACTTTTTTAGATTGACATATAAGTGGGATTTTGCAGTATTTATCTTTCTATGCTTGACTTATTTCACTTAGCATAATGCCTTCCAGGTTCATCCATGTTGTCACAAATGGCAGAGTTTCCTTCTTTTTTAAGGCTTAATAATGTGCCCATTGTGTATATATACTAATTTTTCTTTATCCATTTATCCATCAGTGGAATCTTAGGTTTTTCCATATCTTGGCTATTGGGAATAGTGCTACAATGAACACGGGGATGCAGACATCTCTTTGAGACAGTGATTTAATTTCCTTTGCATATATGCTCAGAAGTGGGATTGCTGGGTCGAATGGTAGTTCTATTCATAATTTTTTGAGGAACAAACCATATTATATTCCATAAAGGCTACACCAATTTACATTCTCAGCATCAGTTTCCAAGGGTTCCCTTTTCTCCACAGACTTGCCAGCACTTGTTATCTCTTGTGTGTGTGTGTGTTTATTTTTTAATGTAATAGCCACTCCAACAGATGTAAAATGATATCTCATTATAGTTTTAATTTGCATTTCCCTGGTAATTAGTGATGTTGAGCACCTTCTCGTATACCTATTGGCCATTTGTTTGCCTTCTTTTGAGAAATGTCTGTTCGGGTCCTTTGCCCATTTTTAAATTGGTTTATTTGGGGTTTTGCTATTAAGTTGTTTGAGTTCCTTATATATTTTGGATATTAACTAAAGGTACATTTGTAAATACTTTTTCCCATTCTGTAGGTTACATTTTCACTCTGCTGATGGTCTCCTTTACTATGTAGAAACTTTTCATGAAATTAGATGTATTTCCACTTATATATGTTTGCTTTTGTTGCCTGTGTTTTTGGGGTCATATTAAAAAAAAACAAAAATCAAACAAATAAACAAAAAATATTGTCTAGACCAATGTCAAGATTTTTCCTCTATAGTTTCTTCTAGTAGTTTTATAATTTCAGGTCTTATGTGTACGTCTTTAATCCATTTTGAGTTGATTCTTGTATACAGTGTGAGATAAGGGTACATTTTCATTCTTCTGCATGTGGACATCGAGTTTTTCCAGCACCATTTGTTGAAGACGCTGTCTTTACCCATTAGGTAGCCTTGGCACTTTTGTTGAAGATCAGCTGACTGTAGAAGTATGGAGTTATTTCTGGACTCAATTCTATTCCATTGGTCTATATGTCTGCTTTTATGACAGTACCATACTGTTTTGAATACTATAACTTTGTTATATATTTTGAAATCAGGCAGTGTGATGCCTACAGTTCTGTTCTTTTTGCTCAAGAATGTTTTGCCTATTCAATGTTTTCTGTGGTTCCATATGAATTTTAGTAGTGCTTTTTTTTTAATTTCTGTGAAAAATGCTATTGGAAATTTGATAGGGATTTTATTTAATCTGTAGATGACTTTAAATATTATGGACATGTTAGCATTACTGATTCTTCCAATCTCATGAACATGAGATATCTTTCCATCTATTTGTGTATTCAATTCCACCAATGTATATTTCACCAATTGTGTATTTCACCAATGTTTTGTAGTTTTCAGTGCACAGACCTTTTACTTCCTTGGTTGAATTTATTCATAAATAATTATTTTTGATGCTATTATGAATGGGATTATTTTCCTCATCTCTTTTTCAGATTATCCATTGTGTATAGGAACACAACAGATTTTCATATGTTGATTTTGTATCCTGCAACTTTAGTGAATATGTTTTTTAGTTCTGACAGATATTTTTTGTTGCTGTTGTTGGAGTCTTTAGAGTTTTCTTTTTTTTTTTTTTAATATACTTGAGAGAGAGGTGGGGGGGGAGAGGCAGAGGGAGAGAGACAGAGAGAGAGAATGAGAGAGAGAGAGAATCCCAAGCAAACTTGACACTAAGCACGGAGTGTGATGCAAGGCTTGATCCCACAACCATGAGATCATGAACCGAGCTGAAATGAGGAGTCAGAGGCTCTACTGACTGAGCCACTCAGGTGCCCCTAGAGTTTTCTGTATATAAGATCATATCATATGCAAACAGACAGAGATTTGTTCAGGGATCCAGCCACCTAAAAGACATTAAAGGAAGTTAGTGCTCTGGATATTTCCATCAAGGTTCCATCAAGAACACTGAGTTTCTTCTCAGTGTTGGGGAAAGATGCTATTCCTACAGCCAGGCTGGGGTATGCAGCAAGGAGCCTCCATTCCTACCGCCTCCTTTAGTGAAGTGTCATGTCCCAACCTCCCTGCACAGTGGACACTAGGGTCACTGTTTCACAGTGGTGGAATGTGAAATTCCCATGTGCAACGTGGCATGTTTTTTTATCCATCCTTCTGTCTTCCGAAGAGAAAATGGCATTTGTCAGGGCTAGAATTTCCTCTGCTTCCCTCAAGTACCTACTGCTTTTGGGGAGCATGTCATGAATCTGATGTCAGCCCTGGATGCTTTTATTCTGGCTCCATTTGTACTTCATCTACCAGAAATGCCTCCGAGTATCTTCTCTAGCTTCCAAGTTGTGGCAGTGTCCCCCTGGGGTTTGTATACTCTGTTTTAGTTGGGCTTGTGAAGGGAGAGCCAGAGATCTGTGCTCAAGTTGTTATCTTGCCTAGTGATTTATAAACAAATGTGATTATATGAATGAGAAATGATGAGATTTAGGGTTAGAAATATCACTTTGAGTTTTTTGGAGGATGAGTTTTGGAGAAGGATTGGGGGGGAAGGCATGGTAAAGGAAGGGCTGACATTGTTTAAGGTAGGGGCAGAACAATAGGTATAGAATGGAGTAGGGCTGATTTAAAAACATACATAGGAGTTAAAATAGACCACTTACTTGAAAATTGGAGATTAGGAATTATAAGAGCAGATTGAATTTAGGATGGTCCTAGCATTTTAGGTCACAGAGTCATAGTTTTATTCAGTTATCAACAGAGATGGGGAAATACTGAGGGAGCACCAGGACTGAAGGAAAGGTGATGAGTTTAGTATAGGCATTTAAGTGGAGACTATGAACCCAGTTTGTCTCCCAACTGGTTCTGTGGTCTTCTGGCTAGCATCTTGATTGGTTCTTGGGATTCACTCCAACTCAGCTGTGTCTACCTTCCCAAACCTTTTCTGTATTGTTTACTTGAAACTGGCATTTGAACATCAGACTCTTCCCCTACTTCTTAACCCAAATACGCTTGAATATTTAGCTTCAAGGTCTTTCTGACAATATCCCATTCCTCCACAAGAACTGCTTGGGCACCTTTGGATAACTGAACCATGGCATGGACCAGGGTAAGCTTGTAGCTCCAGCTCCTGGGGGAGGCAGAGGGCCTGGTAATTAAATTGAGGGTATTTTGGATTGTAATTCTGTCTAAATCTTCCACAAGTATAATTAAAAGAGAAAGGTGGGGGTGCCTGAGTGGCTCATTCAGTTAAGTATCGGACTTTGGCTTAGGTCATGATCTCATGGTTCATGAGTTCGAGCCCTGCTTTGGGCTCTGTGCTGACAGCTCAGAGCCTGGAGCCTACAGCCTGCTTTGGAGTCTGTACTTTCTCTCTTTCCACCCCTTCCCAGCTCACACTCTGTATCCCTCTCTCTCTCAAAAATAAGTAAACATTAAGAAATATTTAAAAAAGAGAGAAATGTGACTTCTATTATTTTTTATTTTATCCATTGCAGATATAAGATATTTCATCTGTGTTACAGGATAAATGGACATCTGTAGGCTGCACTGAGCACCTAATGTGTTCCACATTCCAGTGAAATTCTTGGAAAAGTCTATTTCTAAAATATGAACTACTTGTACAATGGAACAAAAAATAAATCTTTTCCATTCAACTTTTGAGTGCAGGTCTTAATATGCTTGATGATTCTTCATACTAAAGCTTCATATCCATAATAGTGACTCAGAATTCAACAATAATTTCCTTTTCTTTTTCCCTTTCTAACCATAATGTGTTATCACCCAAGCAGTAATCAAAACAGTTCTGACCAATCCAGTCTCTTCTTTACAAGTGTCAGAATGACCAGATCTCATTTATACAACTAAATTGCCTTGCCATATAAACAACTAAATATAGAATATACTCTATATTAATTATAGAACTTACTTGGAATAATAAATCAAGGTCATATTTTTTAAAAATACAGCTGTGACTATGCCTTATGTATCCCAAACCACCCCAAAATGTAGTAGGCTGTTTGGGCTGGGCTCAGCTATGCTGTCCTTTTGCTGGTCTCAGCTGGCATCTCCTACCTGTCTTTCATCAGCTGGTGGGTTGGCTGGAGCTTCATCAGGTCCAGCAGGGAAGACTGGTGCCTCTCTCTATATGGTCTCTCATTTTCTAACAGACCAGAAAATGTGATGACAGTCGTGGGGTCACAAGACAATTAAGAAAATCAGACCCCAAGTTTTTGTTTGTTTTGTTTTGCTAATGTCCCATTGGTCGATTCAAGTTCAATGGGTACCCCATACCTCATATTTAAGGAGTGGAGAAATAGATTCTTCTTTTTGATAAGAATATCTGCAGGATACCATTGCAAGGATGTGGAGGAAGAAAACTGAAGAATTTGGGGCCATTTTTACATGCCGCCTCAGCTCCACTACTGGATCTCAAAAGGAAACAAATGATTAACATTAAAGTTTCTAGAATTTTATAATTAGATTAGATATGTTTCAAGTTGTTCACAATTTAATTTTTTTTATCTTCTATGTGGCACTAACAAAAAATTTCATACTTATTTTCGGTTGAAATTTTATTTCATCTACATTTTTATATAATTCCCAGGTTCAGGTTTTGGAATTTACCACAGAACATTATTGTTATTTGCATCTAGATTCTGAAAACATATACAGTATTTCTCCCATTTCATAGTGGCATAGATCATTTGAAACAATGTCATTAATGATGCCAGATTTTCTTCCTAAATAATTGTTCAGTGTTAAATGGAGAGTGTTATGCAAAGTGAAATAAGTCATACAGAGAAATACAGATACCATATATTTTCACTCTTATGTGGATCTTGAGAAACTTAACAGAAGACCATGGAGGAGGGGAAGGAAAAAAAAAGAGAGAAAGAGAGAGAGCCAAACCATTAGAGACTCTTAAAAACTGAGAATAAACTGAGGGTTGATGGGGAGTGGGAGGGAGAGGAGGGTGGGTGATGGGCATTAAGGAGGGCAGCTGTTGGGAGGAGCACTGGGTGTTGTATGGAAACCAATTTGACAATAAATTTCATATTTAAGAAAAGTGGGAAACTCCAATATTTAGGTATTCTTTTACATCTTCCCCCTTGGGAACTCCTCCTTCCACATGATGTCTCTATTTAGGCAGAATGAGAGCATGAAGGGGTGTTGTAGACTCTGGGTCTAAAGTTCTCTCTTGTCTAGCAAAAGAGCAGGATGCAGGATTGAAAGCGAGAGATGGCTAACGTCCAGGAAAAGACAAGAGCCCAGAATAAGGGTCCTTGCCCCATATTTATTCAGATCAGAAGGTTTACAAGCATGATGGGTGTGTACAAAGAGACAAAGAAATTGTGAACATTAACTTGGGGACATTAGGGAAAAGGGGGGTTTTGAAGATACACAGTGTTTGGAGTTTGGGTCAATATAAAACAAAATCAGGGTACCAGGCAGTGGGAGGAAGGTTGTTTACAGTAGACATGAGACAGCACCTCTGTTCATCTTTGCCAGCCTGGGGATGAGGCAGGTAGGGGGAATAACCTCAGGGTTGACAAGGCACCTTTTCTTTTGTTAACCGTCTCTGCTCTGGGCTGCTTTGCCTGCAGCGCATCTGTCTATAGTCCATCAATTTACCTAACCTGGCTTATCCTCCTGTGAAAGCAGCTTTTCCGCTATAGTACTAAACTGGGGGTGCTTCCATCCTGAACATCTAATACTGTTTATTTCATATACCTATGTATTGGGCATGTTTGTGCCATTCCAATTTTAGAACTTTGCCTCTCCCTCTCTATTCTGAGGGCGTTGCACACCCTCTCTATTTAGGGGTGCCTTTGCACCTCCCTATTCCTGGCACCTTTGCAACTCCCTCTTCTCGAGGTGCCTTTGCATCCCCCTATTCTTGGGGTGCCAATCTGGTTTACCCAAACTCAGGTGTGAACATTTTATGACTTTGTATTTCTTTATGCCTTGTTAACTCATTGGTGTAAGCCTGGGGGTTTCCTAAGCTTATACCCCACAAAGGGGCTTTAGAGATCATCTTCCACCAAAATCCCACATTTCACCTGTCAAAAATAGGCCCTGAAAATCCAAGTTACTTGTCCAAGACCACACCACCAGTTAATAGCACAACTGGGGTAGCAATGGCTTCTGATTCCTGGTTTAATGTTTTTTTACCACTGTTCACTTACTGACTCCCCTTCTGTTCTCTTGAAATAGACAAGAGAGCCAAGAGAATACATCTAACTTCTCTTTCAGATTACAACCAGTGAGATTTTATAAGATAAGCAAGTCATTTTCCCTTAGATTGTCCTCCAGCCTTCCCATTCCATCAGATTGTGGCTTTTCCTCACTCATGCATTGAGATGTCCACACTGGCAACTAACCAGATCTGCCATCTTCAGCCAAAGCCTGTATTTGTTTTTACAACTAATATTTCACATCTGAAAACTTGCTTATAAATTATGAATCCTATCCCTTGTTTATAAAATCTTGAAAACAGTTACTAAATTTATTTTTCATTGGATTTTAAACAAAGTAAGAATTCATTTAAAGTAATTATGACTTGCAAGATCATGATGCTTCCAGATACCAAAATTGTACATACGATATTTGATGGAAATTTTCATTTTTATAACTTGATTTTTGCCATGTTCAAATTTAAATCAAATGGCAGAAATTGGTGCTGATGAATACTATGCCTTTTAGATATTATTTATGCATAGGCTTCTTAGCCCAATGGTAAATTTGGACATGGCCTTGGCAAATAATTGGCTCCTCCAATGGTGTTTTCAGGAGGCGTTTCGGGAAGAGCAGCTGATTAACCGGCTGATGCGGCAGTCCCAGCAGGAACGCAGGATCGCTGTGCAGCTCATGCATGTTCGGCATGAAAAGGAAGTTTTATGGCAAAACAGAATTTTCAGAGAAAAACAGTATGAGGAGAGACGACTTAAAGATTTCCAGGATGCTCTTGATCGAGAAGCGGTAAACAATAGCTCCCTTAAAAATATTTCTCAAGTTACTTTTGATTTTTTCCACCAAGTCAAGGTAAACAAAGCTGTATTTAGAGTCAATTTTTTATACAATCTCTCTCTTATTTCCCCATTTTTATTTTTTTGTAACTACATTGACAGCACATAGAGCTACTACATATTACACTCTCCCTTTAGTCTTGATTTCACAAATATTTGATGTTCACCACCCATCTTTATGTTCACATCTCTCTGGTTGTTTTGCTTGCCTGAAACTCATTCTCTAGTACATTTCTCAAGAAGGGGTCAGGGAACAATATTCCCTATATATTGTATTGGGTGTTATGTATGGTATACTGATAACAGTAGATGTTTTTTATCCTGATTGTCAGTTTTGCTGTATATAAAATCCTTAGTTCACATTTTCTTTCCTTGAATTTATTAAATACATTATTCCATTTTCTTTTGGTAAAAGTGTTACCATCAAAAAGATTAATGATAATCTAATTTTCAATTGTGTCATTACTCCCTTTTTCTGGATGCATACAGAATTCATTTTTCTTTACAGTCTGCTAAGTTTACTAGAATGGTATTGGTGTTTCTTATTCTAGGTGAATATTCTCAGTCAGTGAGAGCACTTTTAAGCTGCCTCCTTTTAATAAGACACCGTAAGTCTTTAATAAATGATTCCTTTCTTTCTGAAAAAACAAGATTATATCAAGTCCATATTGTATTATTCCTTCCTCCAAAACGAACCATTTGTCCAGGGTACTCTGGTTGATTGTATTTGAGAATAGTACACAGATACCAAGATCCAGATGATAGGTGTGCTCTTGGTTACTATGGTATTGTGTCTAGGTCCTTTTATAGCTCCGGAAATCAAAATATCTAATCTTTCAATTATTTAATACGTTAATATTTTTCCTTATCTTTATGTATATATAATGGCTCTAATAATCAAAATCGATCTGTTCTATCAATGGATTGTATAGATTAATTCTTGCCTATTTTCTATTGGAGATATTCCAAATTTATTCAATCTGTTGGTCTAGATTTGACTGGAGAAATTCAAAATTCATGTCAGTGGCATTTTCGATAGCCTGTCTTTACTTCCATAAAATATTCACAAAACTAGGCTGAACAGAAGAGAAAACCTTACAAAAAATAGGAAGGGAATGCTTTATTTATCAGCTTCATGGTTTCCACGATGATATTCCACAAAAATGAAATACAGCTTTTGCCAAAATTATGCGATTTTTAGAAATATTGTTTGGAGAGTCAGGGAAATGGTGCTTTTGCCTTTGTAGAACAGACATAGCTGAAATGTTAGGGGTAGGGGTGAAGAACCGTATACCTCCATGAATTTGAGCCACAGGGACACTGATCTCGAGTGTCCTCTTAAAGAGCTGAATTATCTGGATAACGGTTTCATCCCTCTTTTTTTTTTTTTTTTTATAAGAGTAAACTTGAATGGATTGAATGGCATTTGCTTGCATTAGAAATAGCGTTTCACTAATCTTCCTAAGTGCCTGTTGAAAAATATGTTTGCTTCAAGCCCAGATAATTAAGTGCAGAATAGTAAAGCCTTTATAGTAGGACTGATCCCACTGTGATGAGAAGGATTCCCTCCTTGTTTCTTTAACTGGCCTTGAATTAACTTCAGAGGATTGGAATGCTCAGGCCTGGTAGAGCCTCAGAGACCAGAACTGTGAGGCTCTGAGGCATCTGAAAAAAATTATATCCCTTCCTCTCACAATGATTACCTTTCCCTAAAGCTGAGGGTCTGCTTCTCTGGCACTCCTGTCTGTGAGACGGCTTGACTTCACAGGTTACCTCCACAAACATTGAATCTATCACCTCCTACATCAACAGTGGCTGGTGTATAAGTAGGAGCCAAAGAAATAAATGTTGAATTGAGTTTGCCAAAGGAACAGACCTTTTCTTTCCAGCATCATGCACTAAATAAACAAAATCCATTTTGTTACCCACAGCAAATCATTCAACTTTTGTGAAGAAGAGAGTTTTTAAAATCGTTTTTATAACTTGTTTCTGTTTTTGTAGTTTTTGATATTGTTTGTGGTGGAAGAAGGGGGAAAATTCTCCAAGTACTTTTAAATGTATTAAAGATTTTAAGTGTGCTAATGATATGGACTGTTAATGATATAATGTTAATTATTGTTTTGCTCTCACGTGGTCCCTTTCTGCTGAGGTCCGTTGTAGAAATGCTCTCCTGCTTTTCTTCCTACTTCATTGGCTTCCCCTTCTTTGCCAGCTCATTCTCCTCAAATACCAAAATGTTAACGTCGGGATTCCTTAAAGCTTAGTCCCAGGCCTCTTGTTTTTCTCCTCTATGTTATTTCCTCAGAGGACCTCCTAATCCACAACCATGGGGGTGTAATCACTGCAGTAGACAGATGACTCCTGCATTTATATCTCTGCCTTCTGCGGTAAAGACCCATGTGTTCAACTGCTTTCCTGACATCTCTACTCAGATGTCTCAGAGACACCTCAAATTCAACATGTTAAAGCCAAATTTATGACCCTTGTTACTAAACTGGCCTTTTTCAAGTTTCCATATCCCAATAAATGACGACACCCTTTATTCAGTTACACAAGTGTAAAATCTCAGGGTCCACTTGAACCCTGCTTCACCCTCTCTTCCATATCCAGAACATCACTAAGTCCTGTCGATTTCATGTACTGTCTCTTTAATTTGCCCATTTTTCTCCATGTCTACACCATACCCCAGTCTCTACTACTACCACTGCAATGGCCTCCTTTATCCATTTTGAGAGGCTAAGAATTAGCAACTACAATTGGGGTGTGCGAGAACCTACCATTTTTTATATTCTTTAAATCAACCTGAGCTCAAACTCCAGCAGCCCATCTCTGCCCACAGAGGCGAACGGTGCCCCAGGTCACAGGCCACGTCATCAGGGAAGCTCTGCCGTCATCAGGCCCAGGTCCAGCTTGTTGCATCTGAGGCCTCAGCTACCAGCCCACACATGAGGCACATGTCTTCACGGAGGCGAGTCCAGTCTCTGTTGGTCCCTCGTGTGTTCCCCCTGAGGCTCTGCTGCTCCCCAGGAAGTGCCAGGGAGCACTTCCTCTTCCTCTTTCTCTTTGCTCTCAAAAGCTTCCCTTCTCTGCTCTCTCTTTGAGTGACCTAGATTAATTCACCTTTGAAGATGGCCTTTTAAAGTGAAGAGGAGTTGCCTGCAGCTTCTGCTTTTTTGTCTTGCAGAAATTCCCTAAAGCAGGAGTTAAAAAGACATCTGCCTGCCTGTTAAAAATGAAGGGGAAGCTAGAGATAACTTCTACAAATGACCTGCCCTACTTCCATCTCCTCCAGATCATTCTCCATTCTGCTGCCAGAGGAATCTTCTTGCCTCTCAGATTTGACCACTGCCCTCACACTCAAAAACCCACCCACAGCTTCCCTTTGACCAGATCCCTGCTCATACCTTGTTCCCCTCTGTCTCCCAGGCTCTGGCCACACTGGTCTGCTCTCAGATCCTGAACAAGTCATTTCTTCTGCCTTTCTCCTTCTTCCCAAGTGCCTTTCCCCAGCAAATCCTCATCTTTCAGAGCTCTGTGCACCTGCCACTTCTTGTCTAGTTCAGGCCCCCTGTTATGCACCGTACCCCATAGTCCTTCCCTGGTGACACTTATGCTGTGCAAGAATACAGTCATTGTGTGGCTTTTTCACTGTCCCCCCAGCCCCCACTGGATGTAAGCTCCTGAGGAAGGGAGCATGTTTGCTTCTGCTCACTACTGTTTCCCCAGGGCTTAGGCCAATGTCCAGTACATTTAAAGAAAGCATAGACGGTGCTAGTGCAGAAAGGGAGAGAGAGAGCACGAGCGAGGGAGAGAGAGAGAGAGAGAGAGAGAGAGAGAGAGAGAACTTCATGTTTTCCATCATCAGTTTTTGTCTGGTTTGGTTTTGATTTTAGATTAAATCTGTTTGTCTCTTCTTTAAGGTAATTGGGCATCTATTCTATATTAAGAATTTTTGATTTCAGATTTCTGCCCCACCTGCTATTACTAGCAGTACTTAATTATAATAATATTTAACTTTTTATGAGTATTTACCGTGAGTCAAGCATTGAACTATGTTCATTACATGCACATAGAATTCTCACAACAGCCTTTGAAGTGGACGCTCTCCTTATCTACGTTTTACGCAGAAGGAAAATGAGACTTAGAAACCTCACGGTCGCACAGCCTGTCAGTGGTGTAGACAGGAGCACAGCTGGCTCTGTCAGACTCGAGAGTCTGGGTTCGTAACCGCTGAGATTTACTACCTCCCACAGACTTCCTTTTTCCTTTCCCTTCTTTCTTTTTTTTTTTTTTTAGGGCTTCAACCCACCTTGCTGTAATGGGACAGGAAGTTGTGGTGGGTTTAGCACAGGGAGGCGAGGTGGGGTAAAGGTAGAAGACTGATAGCTAAAAAGAAGGAAAGGGTTGGAAGGAGGGAGGGAGACAGCTCGGAGGTGAAGGCTGCTCTCTTCCTGCTGGGGACATTCTACCCTTCTCTTCAAGGCTCGGGTCCTGTCACTCCGTAAACATTTTCACAGGCCTTATGGGCACTCTGCAGTAAAGCGGCCTCCCAAGCTCATTTTACTGTCACTATCTCTGTAAATTCTCATCTAGTTACGGCTTTTCTTTTGGATTCCTCTTTCCTCTGACCTTTTTGCAGGTCATGAAGCCTGCCCTAAAGCTTTGTACTTGCATTATATGCTTGCCCCAGAGAAACGGGGCCTGCAGAACGATACAGCAGGGACAAATTCTGGTGTGATTCCCGAACTTGCCAAACGTACAGAACTGACCTCAGAGGTCACCCAGTCCAACCCCTTTCCCCATGAAAACAAACAAAATAAAACAACGACAAAAGCAAAGGAAACTTCCATTTGGTTCAGTGGACGAAAGCAATGCATTGTCAGGCATTTAGTCATGTGTGAGTAGTATCATAGGAAATATTTTCCCTGACAGGATGGTTTGGTGAGTTTTTCTGTGCATGCCTAGTCTTATTAATACCCCCACTTACAGGACATGGAGGCTGAGGGGGGGGGCTCTGAGTGGGAGCCTAGGACTTGCCTTCTGTACACAAGCTGGAGCTTGACTTTGATGGCAGCTCCTCCAAGGCCCAAGTTCACCTTCATTTTACACTCAGCGGGTTAAGTTACAGGAGGCAAGTATTGTTTCTGGAGCATGTTAGCACAGGATAGAATTTCTCAAGGAGCTGGTTTAGCTATTTGAAAGCAACATTTAGTCATGCTGAGTTTGACCTTTATACTTGATGTGAAGAAAGTGTTTCTCTGAACAATATAATAGTGCAAACCAAGCAGAGGGTCATGATAAACTCTAAGTATTTCATTACTCTCTGCAGAAATAAATGTTCCCTGAGTGAATTTTACTGATTTATAAAGGCTGTAACAGCAGAAGGGTTTTTTGGTTGTCTAAATGCGTTTAACATTTGTTGGCGCATGTGTGATAGGCTCAAGCCAGTAATATCAGGGAATTTCCAAAACATTTTCTAAGTATAAATCAGTGTCCTAGAACTCTCTCACTCCAAGACAGAGGGCATCGGCTGAATGGAGCAGATGTGCCCAGTTAAGGCTCCTAAGATGGGTACGAAGGGGCTACGATGCTAGGGTGGCATAGGCTTGCCCGTTTCTCTGTGATCCCTGACTCTGACGATTTGCAAGCCATGAACTCAAGGCTTCTTTTTACACACTTAAGATCCAATTTATTGTTAATCTATGTTGGGCTTTCCACAGTTGGACCACTTTTCTCTGTAATATGTTTTGCTGATAAGATAAGCTAAAAGTGGAATATTTCCAATATTGTCATCACCAGCATACTCAGTACTTAATAAGGAAAAAAGTTCTCCTTCATGATTAAGTTCTTCTTGATGTAAAAGGAGGTTTCATTCTATTTAGAGATTTTTTTTTTGCCCATTGAAATTATAACATTATTTTCATTTGAATCATCGCATAATTATATTGACTCAAACATGTCTCTGTCTTCTTAGGCTTTGGCAAAACAAGCCAAGATTGATTTTGAGGAGC
Source organism: Panthera uncia (assembly GCF_023721935.1). NCBI lineage: Eukaryota > Metazoa > Chordata > Mammalia > Carnivora > Felidae > Panthera > Panthera uncia. The sequence goes on along the minus strand of NW_026057577.1, from coordinate 124,763,020 downwards.
AAGCCCTCAGAGAGAAGGAAATTCATGAACAGATTGCTGTGGAAAGAGCTCAAGCTCGTTACAAAAAGCATTATACAATATGTGCAGAAATTTTGGATCAAATACTTGATTTGTCCACTAAAGTGGCAGACTACCGAATGTTGACAGATAAGTAAGTGTTACTTTTTACAATCATTACAGTACAGACATCACAGAAAATGGTGATTGTGTATGTAGACACCCAGTTGATAAGAAAAGACAAATTTTTTCGTGAAAAAAGTACTAAGAAGTGGGGTCCAGGATACCTGGATTACTGACTCAATTCAACCCACTCAATAGCCTTATTTAAGGTGCATTTATATGTCTTTTAACATTTAAACTTTGTGTCTAAATTTATAGTAATTTACAACGACAACTATAATAATTTATTTGACACTCTTGGAACTTTCTGAAATACTGGAATTATTTAAAAATTACTAGTCATTAAATCTATTTACTTTCATTGTACCTTGTTTCTAACAGGAATTAATGTATTTATAAGGAAATATTCAATAATACAAAACATATTAAAAATATGCCAAATAAGAACAAAGGAAAATCCAAATTAAAGTAGAAAGTTAAGAACAAAAGATAAATTAGAACACAATTATATTGGCAGCAGTAGATTTGCAAGTGGCTGCAACTGAGCTGCAAATTTTATCTGAGCTTCCTGGTAGCCAAAGGAAAAAGGGAAATACAATCTGCCATGTGTTTTCCATTTTCCATTCTAGTTCATTACAAAATACAGAACTTTCCTTGGCACTAAATTTAGAACAATAGCTCTCTCACGTGGCACACTCATCTAAGGTACACTGAGTAGTGTAGTATATCTAGTGGAGAATGTTCTCAGCAAGATCTTTTAAACAAATGTATCATCTGGCCTCATAGACCTATTTCTTATGATATTCTTTGCTGAAAGTTACAGGAGAATGATATCAAAGTGTATCTCAGTGAAAGTAATTCCGCAAGGACAAGGGTAAGGCAACCCAGTTAAATATGTACACCTCTCAAATTACCCAAACTAAGATCTTCTTGAGAACCCACTGTTTTCTATAGTGGCTGCACCAGTTTGCATTCCCACCAACCACAAGAGGGTTCCCTCTTCTCCACATCCTCGTTTTTTATTTATCTTTTTGATCCCAGCCATTCCGAGAACTGTGAGGTGATATTACATTGTGGTTTTGATTTGCATTTCCCTGATGATTGCATTTCCCTGATTTGCATTTCCCTGATGATTGAGCATCTTTTCATGTACTTGTTGGCCATCTGTATGTCTGCTTTGGGAAAATGTCCATTCAGATCCTGTGCCCATTTTTTAATTGGATTGTTCACTTTTTTGCTATTGAGTTGTAGGAGTTCTTTATATATTTTGGATATTAACCCCTATCAGATATGTGATTTGCAAATATTTTCTCCTATTCAATAGGTTGCCTTTTCATTTTGTTGATTGTTTCTTTTGCCTTGCAGAATCTTTTAAGTTGGATGTAGTCCCAACTGTTTATTTTTGCTTTTGTTGCCTTTGCTTTTGGTATCAAATCTGAGACCAACGTCAAAGGGCTTACTGCCTATGTTTTCTTTTAGAAGTTTTATGGTTTCAGGTCTTGCACTCAAGTCTTTAATCTATTTTGAGTTAGTTTTTTTGTGTATGGTGTAAGATATGTGTCTTTTGGTTCCAACTGAACACAACAATTACGCATATATATTAATATTTTATTATCTACACTACTATCAGTCAAGATAAACTCATGTTACTTCATTAAACATGATGTCATCAGTATATATTTTTTTCTAAAGCACAGGTATATTTTTGGTATCAGCCTACTCAAAAGAACTAACTTTTTAGACTATTCCTTAAAATTATTGATATTCAGATAATAGGATATTAATTCAGTAACTGTAAGGTTAACTTTTGGACAGTATATAAGTTGTTAATTACTTACTTTACCATAGAAGTCAATAATGCCATTTCAATAATTCTGATGTTACAGTATTTCTATACCTGAGCTTATTAATTTCTAAACTTTCATATTTCGACAAAGTAACCCTTAGCGACTGTAAATGTTTTATTAATGGAAAACATAATGTGATTATATTTTAAGTTGTACATTTAATTAAAGTACAACATTTTATTGTGGCAAAACATACATAACATAAAACTGACTCTTTTAATCATTTTAGATGTACACTTCAGTGACATAAGTGCATTCACACTGCTGTGCAACCATCATGACCATCCATCTCCAGAACTTTTCTATCATTCCAAACTGAAGCACTGTGCCCATTAAATAACTCTCCAGCCCCTGGTAACCTCTGTTCTACGTTTGGTCTCAGCGCATTTGTCTAAATTGGGTATCTTATAGAAGTGAAACCATACCTTATTTGTTCTTTTAGTGTCTGGCTTATTTCATTTAACATAATGTCCTCAAGTTTCATCCATGTAGTATGTATCAGAATGAAATTAATGAAATACTAACTTTTTTGTTGTAATTTCAAGCTCCAGTCCAACCAGTTTTAGAGAAATGCATCTGAATGTTAGACCCTTTCCTTTCTTTGCATTTTGTTCTTCTTGAAACTGTTTTCCCATTTCCCTGATTACATCTTGGTCATTCATCATATTTAAATAGAAATAGTTACTGAAAAATAATTTTAAAGGTTATCAAATATGTAACAATAATAAAAACCACCATGCATTCGATCTTTCTATTATAAATTACTTGCAAATATGTAAACCGACTGACATCTTAAAGGGGCTTTGGAAAATACTCAGTCTGCTCATTTTTGCACAGGAGGACACTTATATTAGAGCATTTAAATGATTTTCTGAGGTTGCACAGCCATTTAAAATCATAGCTAGGAAGTAAAGAACCTAAGTTTTGTGACAGTGCTCACCATTTTAAGATATAATGTTCTGTTAGGACACAGTCAATATGAGTTGGAAGGACCAGTGGCTTTAAGTAATGTTCATTCATTCAAACCTGCTGAGTTCCAGATGTTCTTTCTACTAGCCATTAGCCATATCCAATAATAGTAAATGGAATCCCTAGCCTCAAATAGCAGATCCTGGGGAATGAATATGATAATAGAAAGACTAAGCTTTAAGGTGTATATTTGACTATTGATTGACTATATATTGACCATTGATTCATCTCTACCTTTTTAAAAATCTTTTCTGCTATAGTTTGATTCCATATAAGGTGATGCATGATTGGAAGGAACTGTTTTTTAACGGAAAGCCCATATATCAGCAAGCCTCTATTAAGCATCTACCAGCTAAGCCCTCTGCAGAACAACTTACAGAACTGGAGAAAAGTGACTTGCTAGATAGCAATGATTACGAAGAATATAAGGTACTTACTCATATGGAATAATTAGAGAGAATGCAACATAATGCACAATATTTCTTTAACATTGATTCTGTGATATTGTGTCATTTCATCTCTGTTAATAAAAATGGGCATTTTGTGTTTGCATTTTCCCTTGGTTTAATTTGTGTTTATGTACTAAGTTTTAAATCTCTGGCCTATTCCTCGTCTATCATCTGTTACTCCTGGTAATAGTAGAAGAGTGGTCTGGAAAATAATAAAACGTAATATATTGTCAGGGCTGATAGATTTCAGAATTTTTTAAATATTTTCACTTATTCATTAGCATTTTCTTTGTATGAACTGTTTACCTTTGCTACAAAAACCCTGGCATAAAGGTATTTCTTTAGTAATTTATGTAAACAGTATGTGGTTTTTAGAGGCATATGGAAGAGGAGATAGTCTGAGTTTTATGAACAGCATGGATTCAAACAAAATTTCATTCAAAGATTTAAAAAAGTATTGAGCGCCAATTTTGCTTCTTAGAAGAGCTGCCGAAAAGCCTTTGGTGTCAGACAGACCAAGGTGAGACCTCGGGCAGCCTGTCCCTTTGGTGGTGAGAGACTCAGTTTCCCAATTTATGAAATGGGGATAATAATATACCTACTTTATTTAGTTGTTGTGAAACTTATTTAAGATAATATGTATTAAATACTTAGTCAAGTGCACTGCACATTGGACGCAAACAATGCATATTAATTTCTTTCCCTACCACCCTGCTCTCTCCACTGCATTTCATCTCACCTTTAGGGGTAAAGATGTAAAATTGATAGCTATCAGATGGAAGTTCTGGGTAGATTGGCATCAATGGAATGAGAAATAAGCCCATTATTATGTTATTGAATAAGTTTTAGAACGGTAGTAAGTGCGACTCACTTGTTAAGAAACGAGAAAGAAGAATAATTTGACCTAATCATTTGCTGATACTTAGCAAATACTCAATAAATGTTTGTTGAAAGGATGAATGAATAAAATGAATGAATGACAATGAAAAGAGCAAAGTGTAAAATAGCACTAATATGTAAAAGAAGAAATATCGAAACAAAATAAATTTATGATAAAATGGTAAGGAAAGAGGTTAGGAGAAATTAAATGTACATCATATTTTAATTGGGTGAATCTATATTTGTATCACTAAAACAGTTTTTATTTAAAAATTGACTGAACCTTATAGGATACCCATGCATATTTATTTTGTAGGGTTGTAGAATATAGTAGATTTAGTGTATCAACCTAAACTATAATGCTACACGATAAGTGCTTTGACAATATTAAAATATGTGAAGGTATTTTTTCTGTTGTAAAGTAAAAGTCATTTTTTTTGACAATTTTGCTGACTTATAGAATATTTGTTTTCTGAGTTGTTTCTTAAACAGCTTTATCTACTCTATTCTTACTGCTTTCATAAATCAGGAGACCTGGTAGTCTGCAGCTTAGCAAAGATTTGCCTTTCTGACTTTTTTCTTGTTTGGGAAATCATTACCACAGGAACATGCTTGTCTTACCCACATCCTGAAGCAGCTAGCATGTTTCTTTTGCAGGAAATTGTACACTTGTGTTAGGAGTACGTGAACATCTAGCAATGCAGTTTATTTTGTTTATGGCCTTTGCTGTTTTCCTAGAAATGACAATTATCCTTGGAGTTCTGATATACATTTATGTGCTCTGTTCCTTTTCACTACGTGATGGAAAATAGATCATACAAAGGTACTAGGATATACTGGAAACTAGCCTATTATCATTCCCCATTATTAGAGCTTTTGTCTCTTCAGAAACTTGTGAAATGTTCCTCCATACAAGTGAAAAATAGATTCTTCAACTTGGAAACTGCATTATCTGGCTTAAATAGCCTTTCACAAGAGACAGAGGGACAGCAACTGGCAGCTTAGTCAGATGGTAACTGACATCTTATGATGTCACACTCATCATCACTAAATTTTCTCAGGACTTTTAAGCCTTCAAGTAAATACATAACTTAGAAATTAACTTTCAAAAAGGTTACATTCTTAGCATACTCTGTTGATACACAGACCCAGCATCCTGAAAGAACTGATACATCCAGGCTTCGAGCCCACGCTTTTAAAGCTCTATTAGCATAAGCCCTAATGCTTAAAACTGTTAAATACTACACCTAGAAATAGGCATAAAAACAAATTTTTGCTCATGAACACATCATATAGAGATACAAAAAATTCGATCCTTACTGCTTAACATTATTTCTTAAGTCATCCCACTCTATTAGTAAAGCAGGTATACGTGAGAGAGGGCTAGTCCAGGAATGGTGTGGCCAGGGATATCGTTTATCTCTCTGAAGAAGGAAGCAGGAACAGTGTCAGGGAGCAGCCAGGACATCCACTGTTGCAGGATAACCATGAGCTATTCAGTAGGGAGTGGGGAGGAGCCCTGAAAACCCAGTGGACCATGGGCAGCAGGCTAAGCCCGGACCCAAGTGCCCTAGACCAAGAGCTGCTCCAGCACAGCCCCCACCCAGCAGCTAGTGGTTCTCTATTATGCAGTGGTCTCCTGGTAAAGCCCAGCCTTCCCCCAGTACAGGTCCTTTTCGTGATTCTTACTGGCAAATTACCCAGAATCCCACAGCATTTGATTTTTACATAAGCCGTTTATTAGCAGATATCTACTGAATGAATTTAGGAGTGATTGAAATTTGGCATTCATAAACTAGAATTTGGCCATGGTTTCCTGAAGACAGATTTTTCCAAGTCTCTGCCACAAAGCACTTGGCAATTTGCAGAGATCTGGTGTGTGTGCCCACAAGCAAGTTGTAGTCGGAATTCTCAATTTGGAGGAAGGATGTTTTGTGTCCACCACATCATCAATGTTGTTTTAAGTTGGTCATGCTTTTTAATTGCTGCTATTTGTGTTTGTAATGAGAACTAACTGTTTAAATTCATGATCAGTTGAGGTTTCTGTGGCTGTTGGATTAACCCTATAGTGAGTTGTAATGCACATTTTTATCAACAGCACTTTGGGCTTATGATTTTCTGCTAACGATGCATTTATACACGTTATGGTTTAACACTAACCATGTTACTACAGCAGATGTATACATACCCATCCCCCAATTTGTTTATGCAGTGGTATTTGTTGTTACCAGGTCTTTTCCCTTGGAGGATATGAATGGCCACAGGGTTGTCTGTCTTCCTACATAAGTCTTATCTGATTTGTTTGACCCAAAGACTCCAGACACTATCTTGTTCTTACTCTTTAACTCCAGGCTTTGGTATTGATCCAGTGCCTTTCTAGACTCAACTTCTGACAGCGGGGTCTCTACCTTAGCTCTTGCCTTGTTCCCTCTCTTCCCAGTGAATGACCCAGTCTTCGCAATACATTATTTAATAGTTCCCCTATGGACAGAATGTTAAATTGAAGCCTGTATCACTCAAGTAACATCACTGGGTAACTGATGCACGTACACTGATAAATTTTAGATGAATGTGAATAGATCATTATTTTTTTAAGTTTATTTATTTATTGAGAGAGAGGGAGAGAGAATGTGTGCAGGGGAGGGGCAGAGGGAGAGGAGAGAATCCCAAGGAGGCTCTGTGCTGTCAGCACAGAACTCGACACAGGGCTCAATTCCATGAACCTTGGGATCATGACCTGAGCTGAAATCAAGAGTCTGATGCTCAGCCGACTGAGCCACTCAGGCACCCCGGATCAAATAATAATAATATTATTATCTTTATTTATTTAAAAGATATATGTTGTATTAGCTCAGGCTGCCATAAGAAAATACTGTAGACTGGATGGATTAAACAACAGCAATTTGTTTCTCACAGTTCTGCTAAGTCCAAGTTCAGGGTGCCAGCTGATTCAGTTCCTTGGTAAGGACTGTCTTCTTGACTAACTGATGGCCACCTTGCTATGTCCTTAACATGAACAGAGAGGGAGGACTCTGGTCTGTCTTCTTCCTCTTAACAGGACACTAATCCCATCATGGGGGCCCCACCCTCATAAATTTTTCTAAACCTAATTACCTCCCCAAAGCCTCACCTCCAAATACCATCACAGTGGGTGGAGGGGCACAATTTAGTCCATAACATACATGTTTATTCAGGACACTTACAAAATTTCTCAAAGTGCAGACTTACCAGTCAAGTATAGGAACCCTAATGTCAAATGAAATTAGTTGTTTTATTGCTTTTTGTCCCCTGCTGAGAAAGAAGTCTTAATACCTTGTCTTTTGACTATGAAAATATGTTTATATTTTGTTTCCAGATATGCAGGAATGTAGCTTCCGTTTAAGTAGGTATAGTAAGCAGTTACTTTCATGGTCTCAGTTGAGATGTTCTGTTAGGCATTCTACTTTAAAAAGTCTGCCTGCCATTTTACCCGATGCCCCACATTATCACTCTTTTGGATTAAGACTTCAGACATATCTGTTAAAATACAAATACTTCCCAGGATAAGTGACAAGAATTATGATCAACATCCAAACAGGAGATAGGAAAGAAGTTTGGTACTGAAAGGAATATTCTATCATTCTAGTTTAGGTTCTATGTCATACATTTCATAGCTCCAGTTTCTTCTCCCCATTTGCTTCAAGTTTTGCCTCTAACCCCCTAAATCTCTCCTGTAATAGTAAGGCTACCCGGCTGGATTTTTTTCAGGCTAGACCTCATTGTGTGGCTCTGTCTTGGTGAAGTCACCAATGTGCCCTAGAACAGTGACTCCTGTAGTCAGGCATAGTGATGCTTACAAAGTAGAATATCAATGTATTGATTCTCAAAAAGGATCCATCGTTGCCCAAGGCCTGTAGTTGCCAAAAAACAAGGCTGTCTTCTAACTTCTGTGATCAAGGATTTCAGAGGCTGGAGTAGGTTTGGCAGAGGTTTGGGACTTCTGTCTGTGGGGTGAGAGGGAATGGATGGAGACCTTGGGTCATGGGAAGGGTATTTCACTTCAAATTACTAGAATTGGTGACAACCTCGGTTCATTAGAGAACCATGGTAGGAGTGGTTGAATTAAGGTATCAAGTTCAAGGCATTAGACTAGAACTGCGAAATCATTTACAAAGCCAAATGATTGATACCCAGATAGAATGAGAAGTGAGAAGGATATAGCCAAGGGAGAAGAGTTTTGAATGGCTGACATGAATAAAAGTAAAGTGAATGTCCACCACCCATTTTCATTTGGTCATGATTGTGCAGATTAGGGAGAAGCCAGTCCTCTTCCAGGCTCCCTCTCATCTGGGATCAGGCAAGACAAAAGGTGGTCAGGTCTCCCTTGGCTTCCTACCTCTGATTTTCTGGTTCATTCTCTACCTACTTTGACAACGACAGGAGACAACTTCTATGCATCAAGTCCAGTTTATCTTCAATTAGTTACTCACACTGCCCACCTAGTATTTTAGAGCAGGCTTTGAAGATCTGAACTCTAAAACTATATCTTGTTAGCTAGATATAACAAGAACACATGGGGTTGTTAATCTCAAGAAACTTAAGTGGATCCAAGAAGGTCTGAATTTTGCTGTAGGGCAGAAGTGTTGGGCTGAGAACCAGAAACCCTCTCACCTGGAAGACCCTCCCACCCCACCTCTCCTACCCAGTGCCCAGGACCCGTCAGTCATATTCTTTGGGCACACTGAACTAACAGTAGTCTTTCATAAATTGGGCAGTCACCTCTAAACTTTTTTTAGGTAGTGTATACCTCTTTAAGCCATCAACCTAAGCAGTGAAACAAAGAAAATAGAACACAGTAGTCATTACTATGGGAGAGGGCACTCTGTGTGGAAAACTTCTGTGTGAATTTTTCAATGGCTAGATATGTAGACCAAGTCATAGTGTCTATACACTTTGTGATATTAGAGAAATTCCAACCAGTCTGTCAGACTGTCCCTAGCTGGGCAATGGCAGCAGATAGGTGAATTCAAATGTATAAGCTTCTGGAAAAGTTACTTGAGCAGCAAGACCGTAGAAATTAGTACAGAAGTGATCTTGAGGGAGACCACCACCTCCCTGATGAACAGAACATGGTTTGAGAAACTAAGGAATGAACTTTACTGTTTTCATAAGGACAGCTACCACCACCAGAATTGTTTTATGTTCCTGGTATAGTGGATCTCTCTGATATAAAGTCCAGTGTGATACTGTCTTAAGGGCATTTGAGGTCAGGTGATAATGCAAGCCTTAGAGTCTCCATGTATTTTAGCTCCAGGAAATTGTGCTTTGAAAAACATTGGGCTAGACACACAGCTACTGTAATTCCCAGTGTGCCATGTTTAAAACCTTGGAAGGGCGATGGTGACTTGCTAGAGCAGAGAATGGAGCCAGGAGTAGGAACCTTCCATTTTGTGGTAAATTAGCTACCCTTCCACTAATGCCTTCAGTGAGTCACTTTGAATGTGTCTGAAAACAGAATGCTAAGTAGAAGCCCCTGTCTGTTGTTTACATTTGATTTGTCACTCAATTTCAGCAGCACTGAAATGTAAGTTTTTAGAATAGAGGATGTCTCAGAATGACTTAGTCTCAGTTACCCCTACTAATCAAACCGACAGGACAAAGTATCAGTCCAATGATTCTGGCTGCCTAATACATAAGTAAGTAATTGGAGCTCAAAGTTTTATGAAAAGAAGCCTCTGTCACTGTTTGCAAGTGCTGAGCATTCCGAACTTCTAGAATTGTTACCAGCTGGAATGGGTGGATTGCATAGTGAGGTACCAGGCTCCCTTCAGTGTGGGCCTACAAGCTTTGACAGTGACCTTCATCACATGCTAGGTAATTGACCATGACCAATTTGAATTTCCCTCTAAAAAGAAGTACAAGGTTGGGGCGCCTGGGTGGTTCAGTCAGTTAAGCATCTGACTTTGGCTCGGGTCATGACCTCGCAGTTTGTGAGTTTGAGCCCCGCAATGGGGTCATCACTGACAGTGCAGTGTGGAGCCTGCTTGGGATTCTCACTCTCTCCCCCTCTCTCTGTGCCCCTCCCCCACTTGTGCTCACTCTCTCTTGCTCGCTCTCTCTCTCAAAATAAATAAACTTAAAAAAAAAAAAAAAAAGAAGTACAAGGTCTGTTGCCCTAGGTCGTCTTTTGTGAAAGACTAGAATTAAACACACCTGTTCCCATAATAACAGATCAGGACAGATTGGGGAAGGCTACTGCTGGGACAGAAATGATCAGATTTCTGACTGAAAGCCATTATTTGATTAAGACCAGTTCTTCAGATATCCTGATGAATTGGAATTAACCGTGAGATTGGTTGATAGGTAGGCCTTGACTACTCTCAGTTCTGCTTCTGGTGAGAACATTCTTTAGCTCAGCATGGCAGGGGAAGTAGAGTTAACGTCTTCCGTTCCCTTGTTACCATGAGCCATATTTGTATTTCCTGGTGGTAGATAATGGTGTGGCCCAGGCTGAGCACTCCAGCACAGAGCGGGGTGGAGGTGTACCTTCTCTCTGGAGGTGCATCCATCCCGCCAAAGTCAGTGTGAGGTATACATCCCCACCTCCCTGGCTTCTCTGGAATCTGAAGGCCAGATGTTTTGACAAGAAGATATGGTCAGGAAGCCAGTAATCCTCAGACCTGACTGGAAGTCAGGTGACTTAGAAAGCTGCCAAGCTCACTAAGGTCATCTTTTCAACTTGTTTTGAGACCTTTAATCTGGGCCCCTAGTTAGAGCCCATTCCATGACAGCTCCTGGATGAGAAGCCAAAATTCAGTTGCACATCAGCCAACTGCTGTGTCCTCTCTTCCTCCTTGTCAAAAGCAGTATAGGGCAGAATCAATCCTATCTATTGGAACCTGGCTATCAAACAAATACCAGACAGTAGTCAAGAAACCCTATAGTGCTACCAGGTTGCATGAGCAGAACTCCCCATCAGACAAGATATCCAACTACCCTTTCTCTTTCTCCTCAGACTTCTGGTTCATTGTCAGGAATATTTTAATGTAAATTACAAATTTAAGCAGTTCCTCTAGATTCCCTCAGGATTTTGGGGGTGGGTTGGAGGAGAGAAAGCTTAGGAAGGGAAGACAACAAACAGAGCCTTTGAAAGCTACAAAGTTTTGCCTTAGTACTTTCCTGTGGATTATGGCTTTTTTGCTGAGTGCCAGATTTCCCAAGCACAGTAACTGGAATATAGCCACTCGACTTTCCATGCTGCCATAGTAGTAAATGTGCTTCTCTGAAGTCTGATTCTCTTTGGTCAGAGATAGGACAGATCCAGACAGGAGGTTAGCCAGGAGAGCCGGTGCCAGGGGTTGAATTCTTAGAGTGGGAACTAAGATGGTCAGGAGAAGTTTACCTGAAGTAGCTGAAAACAGGAAGAGGCAGCGTAGGCTCAAGCCAAGTCCTTTGAATACGCCAGTGATCAAAGCTGAGATTGGGTGAAAACCAGACTAGAAAGTGAAAACAAGGGTGGCAAGCTGGAAGCTAGACAGAAATGGAACAGAACAGGACTCAGCTTAAAGGCCTGGAAACAAAGTAAGGATGCAGTAGGCAGTTGCCTACACCTTTTTTATTTTCTGCCTGGCAGGGGTACATGGTTGGGTCAACGTAATTTAGCAGACCCATGATAAATATCCAGTTAGTGATATGAAATTAACCAGGTCACAAGCAGTTTGCCATAGAGCAGCTCTTACCTACCCATTTACACAGGCTGCTTTTACCTACTCCAGGCCCTGATAAATCTCGGATAGAGCTTCTTCCAAAGTCCCAAATTTATAAGTTATTTAAATTCGAGTGTTGTGTGCTGTGTAAAAAAAGAATGCCATGATTTAATGGAGAGACTCACTCAAAATCATACTGCCAGCCATTACTTCTAGAAATGCTTCCAGGATTAGCTAAATTCATACATGGTGTGTGGATTCTTGCTAACTTCTATCTGTGAGGATGACACTTTCTGATCTTGTTCCTAGATTTTGGGTTGTGTTGTGTTTAAGTCATCTTTGTACTTAATCAGAATTACTAAAACTTAATATCCATGTATTCACTCATTTATTCAGTTCATATATATTTAGCCTATACTACTGATTGATTGACTCATTAATTCAGTCAATAAATATTACTACTTATTACGTGCAGGCACTGTTCTATTGGGGATGTAAAGTTGATCAAGATAGAGATCTTCCCCTCTGGTGCTCACAGTTTAGTGGAGATGAGAGAAAACATTCCAGAGCATAATAAGTGTAGATAAACACAGGAGGTTATTGGGGACCCAATGGAAGGGGTGAGTTTCAGTATGAGTAAAATCATTTCCGGTATCACAGATTGTCGTCTCTTCCTCACTTCTTGCAGAGTGGTGTGCAAGAGAAAGCCAGCCATAGTAGATGCAAGATTAAGGCAGCTCGAATGTCTGTATGATGACGTTGTGGTGCATCAGCTATACTCTGAAAAGTGCATAGCCTCATTTTGCAGAGTTACTACCTGTGGTGTTTCTTGAAGTCAGTTTATTAGAAGCTTCTACCTTAAGTCCTTTGGCCACTGTACCAAGATAGTCTGTCTGTTGATGTGTTTTATTATATATAGATTAAAAGATTGCATTTCAGGAAAACCCAAGGACACTAGCAGGTGCCAAAAACACTGTAAGTGTTGTATTCCCTAAGAAGTTCTTTCTCTCTCTTAGGAGAAAAGGCATTTGTCTTGTTTTTTGAAGGCATCAGTAATTGAATTGCAAGACACTTAGAGCCTACTAAACTAGGATCTGGGGCACCTCAGGCCACAGAGATGTTGGTGACTTCTAACAATCTGTGAAAACAAACACTGGGGAGGTCATTGTGTGTGCTTTCAGACTAGGACCGCCACCCTACAAATGCCACAATTGGATGTCACTAGTAAATATCATTGGCATAATCCAGTGTTGTTTGTTGAATGTTGTGCTAGCGGCACTCAGATTTTACGGATTGATGAATACCTCCCAAGGCCCAGATTCTAGTTATCTAAGTTGATCAAAGCAAACCATGTCTGCCCCCTTTTAAAAGCATAGATAAGGAAGCTGTATTCCTAATTTGGATCTTTGGAAGTGGCAACACGTGAGAATGAGGTGCTTTTGCTTTAGTCCAAGGGTGATCATGTGCACAGAAGTAAACAATTTGCTGAGAAAACCGTGCAGTTCCACCAGCATCATCATTTAACCATTTGGGCAATGTGACAGTCAAGGAGGGAATCTAATGAATGGAACACATTGAAGATCTCAAGCTTGCCCTTGAAATGTGCACTTCAGCCTACATTCAAGCACACTGATCCTGAGCAGATGCTGTCTGTAAATGCTCATGTTGCTTTTAGCCATGGTTAATAATGGGGATGAAAAATAATGACACATCAAGGCATAGGAAACAAAAAAAAAAGATATGACAGACTGGAAGTAACCAGAATCAGAAGTCTAGGAAACCATGAGGTACCTACAATGTGATACAGACAACCATGTGAGTGTGAGTGGGGATCCAGGCTGGAAAGCAGTGTTAGGTCCATGTCATTTATGAAGATAGGAAGAATAGGTGGATAATGTGGTCCCAGGGATTCAGAATTCAGTCTCTGAAAAGGTCAATGTTGATCAGTTAATGAAACCAATGCTGGTAAATAGGTTGTGACTTTCGACCAAGGGCAGGGGCTGTTTACTTCTGTTCTAATTTCATGGTCTCTGTGTATAGGTAGATAAGATATATAAGATATATATATATATATATATATATATATATGATAAGATATATAAGATAGATAAGATATACACACACATACACACACACACACGTACATACATATGACAGTTTCCATTAATCAAGTGCTAGAATCATGGAGCACATCTACATAGGAAAAGTGTCTCCTTAAAACAATACTTTGTACCAGGTGATACTTACCTGGCATTGCCCATGCTGGGCTGAGTCTTGAAACTAATTGTCAGATATCTATTCATAATAATACCCAAAGGAGTAAGAATTATACATTCTATTATATAATTTTTCTCTGATAAAATTTTATTATATAGTTAACATAATTATATAAAACAAACCATGTGAAATAGGGATATGGTAAAAAAAAATCTAGCTCCTCTTCACTAACGAACTAGAAAATCTCTTTAGCTCATTGTCGTTAAACTAGTAATCTTCATTCTGGTCTGAGTTTCCCTTTTTCCAGTTCTTCTGACCTCCTCTTCACTCATCGTGTTCTTGTTCCAACCTGAGATGGTTACTTTGACTTACCCTTTATCTTTGGTCTTTACTTAAAAATTTTATCAACTGTATTTTTAAGATGAGTCTTCAAAATGAGTTCCACCAAATCCTTGAGCCCCTTACCTCCATGGGTCAAGCTTCAGACCTTTTCCTAACCTAAGCATTCAGGTCTCTGCATGGTGAACATTCTATCCCATTGTGTTGGGCCACATTCTACAACTAATTCAGCAATGGAACAGGGCTTTATTCTGATCCCTTTGTGAGGAAGCACACCTCTCTGATTGGGGTGCAAGCGGCATGTAATTTCTCCCATTGGGCAGAAACTTCCTGTTATGTGCCTCCAGCAGGAGCCTGAGAACTTCTTAGTTAAGTTTTGAAACTGCACAGTGACATAGACTACTCACATAAGAATTTCATTCAATCTTTACACCAACTGTGTGAGATAGATATTATCATACAAAGATGAGGCAATTGTCGAGAGTACAAAACAAGTAAGTAGCAGAACTATTCTGGGGATCCAGGTCATCTGATTTCAGTCCCAGACTGGTTCCTTTAGGACAGATTAAATGCACCGCACAGAATCATTAGAATGTTAGAAACTTTCCACCTAAAATTGGCCTTGGACTTAAAGCCTTTTTATCTTAAAGTAATGTAATTTCTGTTTTTTTTTTAATTTTTTTGTTAATGTTTATTTTTGAGAGAGACAGAGACAAAGCATGAACAGGGGATGGACGGAGAGAGAGGGAGCCACAGAATCCAAAGCAGGCTCCAGTCTCTGAGCTGTCAGCAAGAGCCTGGAGCGGGGCTCCAACTCATGAACCGTGAGATCATGACCTGAGCCGAAGTCGGAAATTCAACCCACCTAGCCACCCAGGCGCCCCTCTGGTTTATTTATTAATTTGGTTTACTTCTGACTGGCCACATTACATAAAATAATTATCACGTCTAATTAGAAGTATAAGTGATTCCAATGAATGAAAGCAGAAGCAAGCAATAAATTCCAATTCAATGATTATGAAAAGCAATTCAGTATTTAGCTAATTTTGAATAATGCATATAATTACTGTGTACAGAATTATTAGAAAAACTAAAACAAAGTAAATTTTACAAATAAAGGATAGTTTGTTTAGAAGTAACAGATATGATTATATTGAGATAGTAATAAATTCCACCATTTTTAAAGGAAAACCTATTGTGAATACTTTGGGGGATTTTTGTTTATTTGTTTCAAAAAGCATTTCCTTATCTCAGAATGTTGTCATAACAGAAATTCTGTTCCCAAACCAAGCAAGCCATCTATAGCATTTATGAAATCTGTCAGCTTATATTCTGAGCAAGCATTTTTTTGTCAGATATTGGATAGATATGAAAAGAATACTGATTAAAAAATGCAACAACAAAGGCATGTGTTTAATAATATATGAGATAGCATATATAAAAGCATGTTTAAATTTGTATATGACCTAGCATATAAAATATTTATGCCATGTCATACAAAATATATATTAGTGTAAGTATACAAATATAAAGATAAATATCCTGACGTGTAGTCAGAGGAAACACATATACCTTCCTCCTCAAAAAAAAAAAGAAGAAAGAAAATTCAGATTAGCCGAAGTTGAAAAATTGGCCCTGTTTTGTGAAAAAACACATTGAACTCTTTTTTTTTTTAATGAAAATCTGTTTCATGTTTTTAAGTGTATTTATTTATTTTGAGAAAGAGAGAGACAGAGAGGCAAAGAGAGAGAGAGAGAGATAGGATCCTAAGCAGGCTTTGCATTGTCAGTGCAGAGCCCGACATGGAGCTCGATTCCATGAACTGTGCAATCATGACCTGAGCGGAAATCAAGAGTTGGATGATTAACCAACTGAGTCACCCAGGAGCCCCAGTGTCTTTTGTTGTTGTTCTCTCTCTGGTTTTTACGAGAGCATATGCTGTTGAAGGAGCTCATTTTCCCCCCCCAGTGAATATTGCTCATTTTTTCTAGCCCAATTATTTGGACTAAGAAGACTAAGTTAAGATTAATTGGGGCAAGTTGATTGAGGGCAAGTGATTAATTGATTGATTGATTTTAGAGAGAGAGTGAGTGTGAGAGCAAGGGAGAAGGGTAGAGGGAGAGGGGGAGAAAGAATGAGAATCCTAAGCAGGTTTCACACTCAGCACAGAGCCGGATGAGGGGCTTAATCCCACAACAGTGAGATCCTGACCTGAGCAGAAATCAAGAGTTGGACCCTTAAACAACTGAATCACCCAGGTGCCCCGCAAGTGGTATATTTTAAAAAGTGCTAATAAAACTGATCATCTTTAATAAGATTTGGAGAAAACTTGCATCACTTTTTAAAAAAGGCTGATAAGGGGCGCCTGGGTGGCGCAGTCGGTTAAGCGTCCGACTTCAGCCAGGTCATGGTCTCGCGGTCCGTGGGTTCGAGCCCCGCGTCAGGCTCTGGGCTGATGGCTCGGAGCCTGGAGCCTGTTTCCGATTCTGTGTCTCCCTCTCTCTCTGCCCCTCCCCCGTTCATGCTCTGTCTCTCTCTGTCCCAAAAATGAATAAAAAACGTTGAAAAAAAAATTTAAAAAAAAGAGGCTGATAAGCTGATACATCTTGAATTCGTAATGTTCTGCACCACTGAAATAGTACATCAGAGTGTTTTGAAGTTTGAATAGTTAGATAAATAGGTTATATGTACTAATTCCAAATAATAAAATATATCATGTATTTCTATGTCTTATATTTCTACTCTTTGTTTCTGGTAGATTGTGGATGGAATATTTATATAATGAAATTGTTAACTACTTATGTTCCTAAATTTGTTTATATGCACTACAGATCTTTTTAAGATCTTCAAGTGACTTCAGAAAAATACTATCTTACCTAATATTTCAGTGATTTGTATTTAAACTAAATCCTAATTCTTATCTGTTTTTATGTCTTAATAATTTTTATTATTGTGGTGATAGTAAAGCAACTTTGGACAGCTTTAGAAAATACAATAAAGCAATGCACTAATTTACTCCCCACCAGCACTGAATGAAAAGTATGACTAATCTTTTTATGTTAGGCAAAATACGATCATTGTTTTATTTTGGATATCTTTATTTTTTTGAATTTGAACATTTCTTCAAAAACTCATCGGCCATTTTATTCTATTTTGAGTATTGACTGTTCATATTCTTTGTGCCTTTTTTTTTCTGTTGGGATATTTTTTATCTTATTACATACAGCTTTTTATAAACTAGACTCTTAAGCCTTTGTGAAATATATATATATATATATATATATATATATATATATATATGTCACTTTCCTTTTGTTTTTTACTTTTCAGTTGTGTGTAAGTAGGGGAGCCTGGGTGGCTCGGTTGGTTAAGTATCCAACTTGGGCTCAGGTCATGAGCTCATGGTTCGTGGGTTCAAGCCCCGCCTCGGGCTCTGTGCTGATAGCTCGGAGGCTGGAGCCTGCTTTGGATTCTGTGTCTCTCTCTCTCTCTCTCTCTCTCTCTGCCCACCCACCACTCACACTCTGTCTCTCTCTTAAAAATAAATAAGCATTAAAAATTTTTTAGGGGCGCCTGTGTGGCTCAGCGGTTAAGCGGCGGACTTCGGCTCAGGTCATGATCTCACGGTCCGTGAGTTCGAGCCCCACGTCCGGCTATGTGCTGACAGCTCAGAGCCTGGAGCCTGCTTCAGATTCTGTGTCTCCTTCTCTCTGACCGTCCCCTGTTCATGCTCAGTCTCTCCCTCTCTCAAAAATAAATAAAACATTAAAAAAAAATTAACAAAAATTAAAAAAAAATATTTTTAATTTTGTGTATGTTTATGGAGTGCAGATGTGTAGAGTATTTTATTTTTATATAACCAAATTTATCAGCCTTTTCTGGCTTTCATGCTTAGAAAGACCATCATGGAACATGTAAAATGTTCATCCAGATTTTGGTGCCTTCATGATTTCTTGGTTTCAGAATCTATTTTCATGAAAAAAATATAAGGATATCCAACTTTATTATTTTCAAATATGTGGCCAGTTATTTCAGTACCTGTTATGAAATAATGTACTTCTCTGCTACTATGAAATATAAATCTTATTAAGTACTGAATTCCTGCATATACTTAGATCTATTTATAGAATTTATATTTTTGTGCACTGAAAAAACTCATTTCTTTCTGAAACTCATTTTTTTATTAGTGTATTCTTTTTTAATGTTTATTTATTTATTTTGTGAGAGAGAGAGAGAGCAAACATGAGTGGGGAGGGGCAGAGAGAGGGAGACAGAGAAGCCCAAGCAGGCTCCACGCTGTCAGTGCAGAGCCTAATATGGGGCTCAGTCTCACAAACTGTGAGATCATGACCTAAACTGAAATCAAGAGTCAGATGCTCAGCTGACTGAGACATCCAGGGGCCCTCATTACTGTATTATTAACAAGTACTTAATATATGGTAAGGTACACCCCCTTTTACTTTCTTAAGTTTTTTAAATAAATATTTTTATCCATTGTATTTCTTCTTTTGCCTTAGTTTTAGACTCATTGGTCATATGACACTAGCACTTTTGTTATTATATTCAATCAGATTAATCGGTAAGAATTAAATAGTTTATAGATTTGAAACTTAAAAAAAATTTTTTTATTGTTTATTTTTGACAGACAGAGCATGAATGGGGGAGGTGCAGAGAGAGAGGGAGACATAGAATCTGAAGCAGACTCCAGGCTCTGAGGTGTCAGCACAGAGCCCCACGTGGGGCTCGAACTTACAGACCACGAGATCATGACCTGAGCTGAAGTTGGATGCTCAACTGACTGAGCCACCCAGGCGCCCCATGAAGCTTTTTTTAAATGTTTTATTTCTTTTTGAGAGAGAGAGAGAGAGAGAGAGAGAGCGAGCACAAGCAAGGGAGGGGCAGAGAGAGAGAGAGAGAGAGGGAGACACAGAATCTGAAGCAGGCTCCAGGCTCTGCGCTGTCAGCCTGATGCAGGGCTCGAACGCATGAACTGCGAGATCATGACCTGAGCAGAAGCCAGACACTTAACCAACTAAGCCACCCAAGCGCCCCTATAGATTTAACCTTTTAAACTTGCCCTTTAATGAAGTTATTTTTCCTTATACCCCTCAGTGAAGTTTGAGGCTTCCTATATATAGGCTCCCTATTTCTTTGTTCATTCCAATGATTTTGTGAAAGTTTTTAATTGTAAGCAGAAAAGAAAAAAGTTGACTCTTGCTGAGGAAGCAGGAAAACAGTTATTCCAAATATGTTAGGTAGTTCAGTTAATCAGCAGGTGGGCTCGAGAACCAGGCTCAAGGGTAATCTTCCAAAGAAAATTATCAGACCCACCAAAGCAAGATCTGTTGAGAAAACTGTCACCACTGCCACCATCATGGGGACTCGTAGTTCAGGTCACAGCTATCACCTCTGCACTAGGAATTCAAGTCTACAGCAGCCTCCTTTACTTCTAGAAGCACTTCCACCTCTTTATCTCAGTTGCATTGGCTAGAACTTCCAGAATAATGTGACTATTAATGATAAGTATCTGTTTCTTACTCCTGCCTTTAATGGAAAAATGTGTCATTCATTTTGGTTCACTGTTATGTATCAGTCCCTGAAAGTGTTAGAGAAGTCATCTTCAATTCATAACACATTAAAAGATTTGTTCTATTTCCTTTTAATTTTGTGGGTTTTTTTCCCTCATCAGACATGAATTTTATCAGATGTTTCTTGCTTAAATGATCATATGCTTTTTAAAAAAAAAATTAACCTATTAATGTAATACAGTAATGGGTTTAAAATCTCTCGTTTCTTTCCTATTATGTCACAAAACTGATACTTGCTCTTCTACATCTTTGTTCAGAACTAGAAGCAATTTCTTTATCACCATTAGTCTGGACAAGTCCTGGAAATATTAATAAAAATATCTTGATGGTTTTACTCTGTATCCATTTCCATTTTTATGAGTTCCCTCCTCATTTTTATATGAAATTACTTTTTCCTATTTTAGTGTTTAGTTTGTTTCCCTTCTTTTTTATTTTAGATCAGGCGTCTTATGGGACCAAATTTTCCTCTGAGTACAATTTGATCCCATCACATATTTTTAATAAATCTATTGTTTTAATGTTCTTTTTGGCATCTACCCTTTTAATTTCTCCTTTAAGCCAAGAATTACTTTATTTTTTTATTTTTTTAACGTTTGTTTATTTTTGAGACAGAGACAGAGCATGAATAGGGGAGGGGCAGAGAGAGAGGGAGATACAGAATCTGAAACAGGCTCCAGGCTCTGAGCTGTCAGCACAGAGCCCGATGCGGGGCTCGAACTCACAGACCGCGAGATCATGACCTGAGCCGAAGTCGGACGCTTAACCGACTGAGCCACCCAGGCACCCCCCAAGTATTATTTTAAAAGAATACTTTTAATTTTTAAGTCCTTCTATTTCTCATATCTTCCAAAAACTGATTTCTAGTTTTATCACATAGAGGTAGAGAATGTGGTCCGTAGTTTGTTTTCATTTCAGCAGGAAACCTGAAGAAACCAGGAGTCAAACGTAGTAGATTCATACCGGGCATGAATGTTCTCTTTTATCTTTCTTTAAAATATTTTAAAGTAAGCTTAGTATTTGCATAAGATAGCAGATAAACTATTCTTTTTTTGTTTACTGATGGCAGCATCGATTTAAGCGTCTTTTATGCTCAACCTGGGTTACAATTTGTCTCAATTAACCCAATATGCCTACTTTCATAAACTGTTAAGGATGTTTGAGTTTTTTCTTTTTTACTTTAACGTAGGAAGTTCTTTTCTGCTCTCCTATATGAATGTATTATGTTATTACTCATTTACGTAAAATAATTATTTAAAGTATTACATACTTTTGTTTGCTATAATTTGGGCTTATTTTTGATACAACTTTTTTGTATGGCTAAATTCCACTTTTAATAATATTCTTTTTTGTTCGTTTCCTTGTTATTTTGTAGAACATGGTTGGGGAGTGGGCCTTACCAGAAGAAATGGTTGAGAATTTACCACCCTCCAACAACAACATATTGGGTCATGTGATTCACAGATTAATTGAAAAATCTCATCCTCCTCAAGTCAAAGCAACAATACCAGAATTACCTTCATTTGCTATTAAAGGGTGCTTATTGGGGAAAACATTTAGTGGAAAAACTACTGCTCTGAAGGCTCTACAAAAAGGTAGAATTTCCTTTTTCTTTTTTTCCCCCTGCTTATTGGATTCTGTCTACATTGACTGTAGCTTCAAATGACTATGTCTGTAGACAACATACATAAGAATCTGCTGCTATAGTGAGAAACTCTGTCATCATCAAAAATTTTATAATAGACTGATCATATAATTACTTGTCCAAGGCAGACACTTTTAAGATTTTAGAGCCATAAACTGGGACTGTCCCAAGCAAACCTGGATATATGGATATGTTATATACTGATAGTACATAGTCTAGAGAAATACCAATTGTAAACTTTTCCTCGTAGATTTTATTTACCTACCAATGAAGGAGGAAATTAATAATTTGTAACAAATACAAAAGAAATCTGCTTAAAATTATAAATGTTTTAATTCTTCACATCTGTTGAGTTCTGTCTTTTTAATGAGGCTTTGGCTTTTTCTGTTGAAGTCCGTTCAGCTAAAAGCATAGGTTTCCATTGGTTTAGTTCACTTTTATTCAATTACACTAATTTTTTGCTGTTTTTATTTCAAAACTCAAAATTTACAGACTAGTCCATGTTAAACTATTCTAATGCAGAGAAAGGTAAGGTAGATCATTATTGAAATGTTAAAAGTACCTCCTTAAAAAGAAGCTTGACAAAAGCACAATGAGATATTACTTCACACCAAGATGGGTACAATAAAAAAAAAAAAAGGAAAATAACAAGTGTTAGTGAGGAAGTGTTGCTTGGAACCCTCATACGTTGCTGGTGGGAAAATAAAATGGGGTAGCCACTATGGAAAGCAGTTTGGTGGTTCCTCAATAATTAAACAAAGAATTACCATATGATCCCAACAATTCCACTATGGAATGTATACCCCAAAGGATCGAAAACGGGTGCTCAAAATAAATCTTATGCAGGAATATTCATAGCAGCACTATTAAAAATAGTCAAAAGGTGCGAAAAAAATCCAAATGTCACCTGATGAATGGATAACAAAAATAGTATATCTACACAATGAAATATTATTTCTCAGCCATAAAAAAGGAGTGAGTACTACTAATACATGCTACAACATGAATGAACCTTGAAAACATGATGCTGAATGAAAGAAATGATACACAAAAGGCCACATACTGTATGATCCATTGATATGAAATATCCAGAATAGGCAAACCCATAAAAACAGAAGGCAATTTACTGGTTGCAGGCACAGGAATAAGAGAGATACAGAGTGACTGCTTAGTGGGTATCAGGTTTCCTCTTTGGGTGATGAAAATTTTTTGGAATGAGATAGTGGTGATTGTTAGACATGTAAATGGCCTAAACACTTCTGAGGTGTATCTTTTACCATAGTTAAAATGGTTAAATTTATGTTATGTGAATTTTACCACAACAAAAAAATAAGCAGCTTGATCCAAAAGACAATTCTAGGGAGCCCAAAAGACAGTATTATGGGGTGAAGCCAGCATGGAAGGATAATTATGTCAATTTCCTAAATGAAGTAATTAATAAAATTGTCTGCTGTACTTTAGACTTTCCTATTCAGGTACTTTCTATTGACACTCTTGTCCAAGAAGCCATCAAAGCATTTCATGACAACGAACAAGTCAGTGAGGCCCTACCAATTGAGAAAAAAGATGAAGAAAAGGCTCTACCAGTTCAGCAAGAGACGAGTAAAGAAAGCCAGGCAAGTGTGATTTTAGTTTTCTTTTCTGCTCCTCATATTCTAATGGAATCTAAGAGATCTTCTAGACCAGAGGTTAACAATGTTTTCTATAAAGGTCCAGAGAGAAAATATTTTAGGTTTTATGGGCCAAGAGGCAAAATCAACGTTACTGTGTGGGTGTTTATATAGCAAAAGAGAAGATTCCTCCCTCCCACTCCCCCAACATACTCCGGTTGCCTGGATGGGTCCTCTAGGGTGGTTAGTCCACTTTGCACCCAGTTACCATCAGCAGGAGACAATCTTCTGAGAAAGAGCCACAGGTTGGTAAGACTGGTAAGGGGGCAAAGGGGCTGACTTGCAAGAGTTTGGAAGTGGGTGGGGTATGAGTGTTGTGGGCAGAATTCACCAAGTTACCAGCTCTCAGAGTCATATTCCACCACTGAGACCCTGACAGTGGCCAACGGTGAAGTCTCCATCGCATAAAGACCCGTGCCAGCTTTGGGTCACGGCCAAGGCAGGTGGTGGTGGGGGGGCGGGGGGAGAATAGCAGAGAAGGGGTGGAGGGGGATACCAGACTTGGTCCCCTGGCTCACAATGCTGTTCCACAGAGGGATGCCCAGGGACTATATGCAAAACAGTTGGCCAGCTGAATTTGGTCTGTGAGTAGATCTCAACCAGAGGGGTTAGTGAAGGAGGGGGAGATCTTCTTGTGGTTTACCTGCATCACATTCCCATAAATATTGCATCTTGCTACATTATTGCATGAAGATTCTAAGGCAGGAAACAGGAGAATGTGACCCCACCTTGAGAATCATAATGTGGTCCAGCACCCTCATTTTAAAGGAGAAACAATAGAGGTCCCAAGGATAAATTGGCTTGCTCGGGGTCGGAAGGCTTATTGATGGCTAGGCTTTGAATGGAAACCAAGATTCTAAATCCAGTACTCTTTCCCCTACCTTATGTTGTCTCTGCAATTGAATAAACTTGCAAAGAATCTAACCCAGATCATTTGCATCGGTTGCAAAATAAATACCATTTAACCAGAAGTTATGAAAATAACTGGGAGAAGTGTGGGCTGCCTCTTATTCTGATGATAGATAATGTACATGTTTTTTCTTTATTCCCTTATGGCTATGACTGACACCTCTAGGATTGTTCTTTCTAAAATAGTGTTTCATAAACTCTACCTCTTTCTCAGGTTTCACTGTATTTTTTTTTAAATTTTTAATGTTTGTTTATATTTAAGAGAGTTAGAGACAGAGAGTGAGCAGGAGAGGGGCAGAGAGAGAGGGAGACAGAATCTGAAGCAGGCTTCAGGCTCCGAGCTGTTAGCACAGAGCCTGATGCGGGGCTCAAACTCAT
The DNA here is from genome assembly GCF_023721935.1 of Panthera uncia. Classification (NCBI taxonomy): domain Eukaryota; kingdom Metazoa; phylum Chordata; class Mammalia; order Carnivora; family Felidae; genus Panthera; species Panthera uncia. The sequence goes on along the minus strand of NW_026057577.1, from coordinate 124,738,328 downwards.
GAACTGTGAGATCACGACCTGAGCCGTTGTCAGATGCTTAACCGACTGAGCAACCCAGGCACCCCTCACTGTATTTTCAAAATAGCAGTTGCTGTATTTTACATAGTAATTGAAGATCACTGGAAAGACAGAGTACACCACAGGCTACTGTATGTTTCTATAAGAATAATCATCAATTTTACGTGTTTTTAGAAATCATTCAGTTATTCTTAATATCATTAAGGTCATAGATAAAATAGTGTGAACCTTACTTATAGAAATAAAATTTTAAATGTTATTAAAATATGATAATGTTAAGATTTCTGTGTGTGTATGTATGTTTTCTCCCCAAAGGATCTACAGGATGTATCTTCAGCTTATCCAGCTTCAAATGAAGCATTGCCAGAAACAGAAGGTAAAACTGTACTTAGTAAGTGAGATATCCAAACAAATCATCCATTTTTTACATTTGAGAGACAGACAGATAAATAGTAAGTGCACATGTATGTGAGCACAAACTTGCTTTCAGGGAAAGAAAAGGGAGACAAGGAGAGTTTTGCATAGTTGTCTACCTGGTCATTTAACAGAGAGAGCAAGGTAAACACAGAAGTCCCCAACCCTTGTCTATAAATAGGGATAAGAGATAAGTATTACAAAGGAATCTTTTTTTGCTCCTTCAGATAGTTGCTCAGTTTTGTTGTGATGTGATAACATCTGATGTGATAACATCCAGGATAAATCCTCCCTCTCCCTGGCTTTGCAGGGAGACAGTATTTTATTGTTTCTTTTCGCCCAAGCAGATCTGGGTGAGTGGTAGGGTTGGGGCTCCCTGCACACTGCTGTGTTCTTCAATGGTTGAGGGAGGCTACGGGGTCTGGTCTCTTGCATCCCTGCTGAAGAGTGGTTCCCTACCTAAAGTTAAGTTGATTTCCAGCTTTGGGCAAGGCAAATAAATAGAACCTGGCTTCCAAACCTAATGAAAAGTTACCTCACTTGGGATCTGGGTTCTAGTCTTTCAGATGCTCTTTAGAAACATTGAAGGAAAACAATTTTAAGTCTTAAATATCTTTTCTAGCTGTGCTAGTGAAGGCTTGCCATATTTAATAGTTTCCTCATGTTCTAGCACACAGTTCAGATCATCCTGTGCACACGTCATTATTGCCGTCACCACTGGACCATGTGGTGAGCATGAAGCTCTCCAAGAGCAGTTGTATTTTCCATCCTTTCAAAGGGTGTAATCTGTCCCTTATTTCAGTTATGTGTTTCTTACAAGATAATTTTGGTTGATTTTTAATCTATTATAAGTATTGTATGACATATTTTATTACAAAAGTCCAGTTAATTATAAACAGACTCTGAAAACTTGTTTTTTTCCCATAGAATTCAAGTAAAAAACTCCAAAGTCTGACTTCCAGACTTTTCTACTTTGAGACATATTTATTACCTATAACTTGATAATTCAGGAAAATGAAAATTAATGAATTATCATTTTAACAAATTTTCTTCAGAAACTTGGCTATTTTTCTGAAAAGAAAACGCAAACTGTATTAAAGTATTCCTAATGATATTATTATGAGTGAGCCATAAGGGAAGGAAGGAAGTGGAAAACACCAAGCCACACAACGGCCAGGATTTTAATGTTGTGGAACAAAGATGAAGCCATTCTGTGGTGATTCTGTTCTTTCCTCTGAGCATCTCAGGCATGGCTGGATCCAATAACCCATCTGTCCAAAACCATGGATGATCACATACTAACATGGTTCTTAGTGGTAAATACTGGACTTTATTCTTAACACTTTTCCTATTGCTAGGTACTGAAACAAATAAAACTCCAAAAGCTGAAGAAGTCAAATCAAGTGATAGTTTCTCTGAAGTAAGTATTGTAATCTAATTTTGGCTACTAGTAGATTGAAGTATGTCATGATTCATAGTTTCTTGGTATGTCTTCAAATGGAGTGAAATAGCAATGTGCTCCTTTTTTGGTTTAAAGTAATTATTATGGTAAAATAGTAACTAAATCTGAGTTACTTAATATTCTTTATATTCTTAATATTCCTTATCCCTAAAGCAGTGGAAATTGCTATTCAGTTTTGCCAGGTAAGAAAATAAGTTTGTGATTTTTTTAAATTTTAATCATATGTCAAACTTATATTTTATGTGTTTTTCTTTACCACTGAATTTATTACTTCTCTTTCCTTTCCTACTCTCTTTATCTTTAAATACTTTTTTTCCCCGGAATTTCTCCTTAGACCTATTGGTGACTCTTCAGAATGTTTTATTAATCCCTGAAATACTCACAACAATTCACTCACTGTGACTTCTAATGGAAACTAGCATTTTCTTGTATAGTATTGCTTTTCTGTATGTGGAGATATCTTTTTGTCATCAAATACAATGTCCTGATTAATCAAGAAATTTTATTTGCTTTATTTTTATTATATTTAGTTACTTTTATTATGTGATTCACCTTGGGAAACAATTTTAGTTTTCAAATATTTTAATTTGAAAATTCCTTAAAGATAGAAAACGTTTTGGAAGGATATACACCAATCTGTAAGTATGACAGCCAGTGAAGAGGGAAATGGGCTTAGAGAAAGTGATGAAGGGGAATGTATCATTTTTACTCTGTGTATTTGCAATATAAATTAACAGAAAGGCTAGGTGTATTTTTTATATTTACTTTTATTGAGTTACAAATCCTCCAAATTCCATATTCAATTCAACGCAAAGGGCATACTTTTTGTGTGTGTGTTCATTGTTGTAATTATTTGGGATATGTCAGTGAACAGAAAAGGCAAGGTTGTTGGACCTTAAAGAGTTTACATTCTAATGCAGACAGATAACAAACCATAAACACCGAGTAAATGAATTATATGACCCATTAGATGGTAATGAGTCAGAAGGGAAGAAAATGTAGAGTGAAGTAAGGGGTCAGAAGCAAAGGGGTCAAGGCCATAGAGGTGCGGAAAGAGGGAAGGTTGCTATATTAAATGGGATGAGCCTTCTTTGAGAAAGTGAGATCTAACCAGATTGAAAGAAGATTGAGAGAAAATTCCAAGTGCATCTGGGGAAGCATTTCAGGCAGTAAGAATAGCTGGATGGCAGCCATGAGGCAGGAAGGTGACTGGCCAGCAAAGTGGGGTTAGAGAGATGAGCTGGAAGGGAGAAAAGTCAGGTCAGCCTTACAGGCACAATGAGGACATTTGAAGTAAACAAGGAAACTTTACAGGGTTTTGCGTAGACATCTAATATCATTTGACTTGTAAAATACTTCCTGGTGGTTGAGTTAAGAATCAGCACTAGGGAATTTTCCTGTTCATAAAGCAGCTTTATTGGACTAGCCCTTCTACAGATAATGTTACCAATGCGGGACAAAATAGAAAAGCTAATTATTTGATGGCCAAAAGCCAACAGGAAAAAGTCAAAGTGGAAGACAGGCAGGCAGCCTAAAACAGGCATGAACTGTGTGGCATTGGACCACTGAATCAAGGGAACTTCCCTGGTCAAGAGCCATACTTGTACAGGTTATCCCAGAGGCACACCATGTCTGTGTAGCACGAGAGTGACTAGAACTCAAGCAGAAATCTTTAATAGTTTCAGTTTAAGGTATTAGAAAATGAAGGTTGGCAATGCCAGAGCAGCTAAGAATTCAGAGGAAGATCTTGGCAAGGAGGGACCCACACAGAGGAGCCTCAATATCCATACACACTTCCCCTGGATGCTTGGCTGACTCCAGAATTGCGCCAGATGATCAGTGTCTTCACCAGAGAGCATGACCATTTAATTTTTCCCCCAGACATTTGGATTCTGACTTTTAAATTAGTTGTACTCTACCACTCATTGTTTATTTTCACAGCTCACTGTGCGTGCTCAGCTTGGTGCAAAATCAGAAAAGTTGCTGAAGAAAGGAAAGAGCATTTCTGACATGTTGCTAGTTAGCATCATGGTAAATGCTATTAAGTACGTATTTTTTTAATCTACTAATATATTCTTTATCAGATAGAAGTATATAAAGAATAATATAGCAGTATTTTTTATTTTTAATATCTAATCAATACTACCCATCTACATGAGAAAACATACAGCAAGATAAAGACATGTTTATGATTTACATGTTTATATTTCACTTCTCCCACTTTACCAGTCTTCACTCACCCAGGTGAAGTTCAGGTTCTATTCCCTCAGGAATTCAAGGAGTCATTAGATACTTGGAAAAGCCAAGGGACAGATTATAGAGGGGAGAGACCCTGATTGTGTGGTCACAAGTCAGTGCCCTTCCTTGTTTTATGTTTCAGGAGAAGGAAGTGGACCCAGGGACCCAAAGGCTCATCAGTGCTGGATGGGAAGGCAATGAGAAAAGGAGGTTGCACAGACAAGAAAGGAGTTCTAACAGAGAAAGAAATTAAATCATAAATTTTAATCCAAAAACCAAAATCTCAGTTTTACATAATTAGGGGTTTAGAAGAACAGAGTTTAAGTTTGTTCCCCTTTCATACGGTTTTTCAATATAAAGATCCAAAATAATAATTCTTGGAGCTCGATTCTCTATGGAGGATGTGGCACTGAAAGCAAAAACCCAAGAAATGCTCCTTACACTACAACAACTTATAATCTAATTGAGATAAAGAAGCCTCACTTGAGTTTTTCTCAGTTATGAAATACAATAATTATTCATTGTATAGCGAAGTGGATGAGAGCAGAGGAGTTCAGGTTAGGCAGTTACAGCTCCATGCTGGGTCGGGCGGAGTAGGAAGAAGTCTCCAGGTTGACATTGTGAGTATCCACAGTGTGGTAAGCTCGGTGCTGGGTTCTTAAAATGGATCATTTCAGTTTATCCTCATAATGCCCTGTAAAGTGTGTTATCCCACTATGTGTAGAAGAGAAACAGGTTCAAACCTATGACCACAAGCTAGAAAATGCAATGCTTATTTACCTAAGTGAGGAGATCAGTTTGTTTGAAGTAAATGATTCAAGACTGTGAGAGACAAAGAGTTATAGGGAGGCAAGTTGTGGCCAGTTAATTTTAAATACCACGTTACGGCCTCTGAAATATCTTTGGAGGGCAGCAGCGACCTACAGAAAGATTTTAAGCAAAGGAGTGATTGTGGTGTATTAATAAGCCTCATCTTAGCTGTAAAGTAATAAAATTTGTGCCAAAGGAGGTTACTGTGGAGTTGAAGGAAAGGTAAAGGCAAGACTCATTGTATTGCTACTTCCAGAGTACTTGTATCTATCAAAATGTTAATGGTTTGTCCGTTTTCAATTTAGTAAGATACCTGTGGATCAAGGATGGGTCTTGGATGGTTTTCCAATGACATTAAACCAAGCAAAGCTTCTGGAGGAAGCTCTCACGGGCTGCAACAGAGAGGTCCTAGAAATGGAGGAAAAGAAAGCACAAATATCCACATTGGCTGTTGATACTAAAGCCTCCAAAGAAGTTCCTCTTCCTCCTTCTGCATTTGATTTTGTCATGTTATTAGATATTTCAGATAATTCCTCACTGGATCGCATGAATGACACGATGGGTAAGCTGGATACTTTTCCCCTTTGTTTTGATATTCTTTTTTGTAACTCAAAGCTCTTTATTCATTTCTTCTTTGACTGAATGGGTGAGTATTCCCATTTACAATTAGGAGTGGTAATAAGAAATCCATTTCAGATTTTCCAAAGAATTATCTAGCAGAGCACGTTTGCCTCCTGCTTTAACTGTTGCTGTTCAGCACTGTAGAGAACTAGCAGAGAATTCTATGCCAACTGCAAGCATCTCACTGAACACTTCCCTCAATTTGGCAGCTTCCCTAGCACAGAGGTGCCCTTTTTGAGACTTGCATGCATGGAGAAGCTTCTTGTGGCTGTTTAGTACATCTTGGTGGGTCACATCTAATGAAGGTCATAAATCTCATCTGTTCTGCAAAGCAAGGATCTGATAACTTCCTTCCCCGAGATTGTGTGTGAAGTCAGAGAAGCAGTATCAGTTGGCTGAAGTCCTCACATGGGGGGGTTGAATAGTCTTTCCAGTAGTCATGGTTTGTTTAAGTACTTTTTGTCATTAGAATGAAAATATTACTTTATTCCACAAATGAAATATTTACGGGGAAAACAGATCTTCTTGAACCTTCTCTTGTCAACTCATGAGGTATTTATTTGACCAAGGGAAAGTTACTTCATTATTCTAAACCTGAGTTTCACAATCTACATAATAAAATGCCTCATTGTAGTTTTACAGATGTGAAAGGAAAACTGACACTACTGACACCAAATTGTGGAATTCCTACACTACCCCATTCTCCAGTTCTTGGGAGACACCAAATTGTTCTACAGTTTAATTCAGTTCTGGCACTACCTACTGGTAAATTAGGGAAGACTCCACAGGTTAAGGGCTCAGCCCCATAAGACTGCCCCCAACTTCAGATTCCAATTTCAAGTAGTAGATCCCCTGGTTACCCACACTTCTGTATGATGTGGCTACAAATCAGGAGTTTCCATAACCCTTCCTCAGGTTTGAATTTGCTATAATGACCCATAAAACTCACAGAACACTTACTATTACTGGTTTATTATAAAGGACATCATAAAAGATACAAATGAACAGCCAGATGAAGAGGAATATAGTGCTAGGTCTAGAAGAGTCTCAGGCTCAGAAGCTTTGGTCTCCATGGTGTTTGGGTTACACTACCCTCCTGGCATGTGGATGTGTTCATCATTCCAGAAGCTCCCTGAACCCCTTAGTTTAGAGTTTTTATGGCAGTTCTAATAAGCATGATGGATTAAATCATTGGCCATTGGTGATTGATTCATCTCTCAACCCCACTCCCCTTCCTAGAAGTCTGGGGTCAAGGCTGAAAGTTCCAGCCTTCTAATCACATGGTTTGTTCCTCTGGCAACCAGGCCCCATCTTCTAAGAGTCATCTCGTTAACATTAACTCAGGTAATGTTGCAAGGGGCTTATTATGAATAAGAAAAAATGCTCCTTATACCTATCTCTCAGGAAATTACAAGCGTTTTCCAAGCTCTTTGTCAAGAGCCAGAGAAAAAGACCAAACATGTTTCTCTTATTATATCACAATATCACAGACATTAAATAAGATACATGTAAAACACTTAGGATAGTATCTGGTACATGTTAATAAACATGTAACAAATACATCAGTAAGAATTATGAAAGACTTTGAAATGGACAAGAGATTATTGGGTATTCTTTCAGTAGAAAGCTGAGTATAGTCTTTTGGACCCCTTTGGACTATCTGCATCTATGGAAGTCTGTGCCTTTCACTGGCTTTGATTCAGATCTTCTATGACTCTGTAAATTATAGGAAACTGAGAGCAATTCAAACGATTCTTGTCCATAGACATGCAAATGAATTTTAATCAATATATAATTAATTTCTAAACTTTTGAAGAGATTACAAGTATTAGATTTTCATCTATTAGTTTTCTAATTAGTTTTCATCTATTAGTTTCATCTATTAGTTTTTCACCTATTAACATGTATTTTAGCATTCCTGATTGTAGATAGCCTATTATCCAATTCTTATTTGAACTGATGTAACATCCTACTGGTTCTCTCATTAATTGAAGAGTTAAATCATGACATTTTACCTTTGTTTGAGAGTCTTGATTTTACCTTTATAAAAAAAATCCTTTAACAAATGATAATATTTATCTTTCTTTTATTACTGCTTTATTACTAATACAATGACATTCAGAGGTGGGAGAGACCTAAGGGATCATCTATTTCCATGCTTTCATTTATAGATGGGAATTTAAAGCATGAGCACTTGACTTGTCCAAGGTCACATTCATCCTTATTTTGAGTTAGTGTAATTTTGAGGTCTTCTTTTATCATTTACCTAAATAAAATGACAAAACCATTAGATACTACTTTAGCTGTTGAGCACAGTAGTTTAAACTGGATCCTGTCTAGCAAATCTTAAAAGAGAGAACTTACTTCTATCCATGAAAGGGAGTAGGAGCAATGCTGACTGTAGTAATGACTCTGCTTGTCCAGCTAACTCCCCCTCCTGTTCAGGACATAGCTGAGATTGGCTGCCAGCACTGCCAATCCATGGCCCACTGGTGGCAGAACAGGACCCTGAACTCAAGATCAGTCTGACTTGAAAGTGGGTATGTCAAGTTGTTATAAAGTACACACACAGACCTGTTGGGGAGAAGGTCCCTGAAAGCTGAATATAACTCTACGAGAGCCGCAGAAGGTTTGCCTACCCTCTGGGGGCTCCAAAGGAAGCATATTGTGGTATGTTTCAGAAACAGAAGGAAATCAACTGGCAACAATTTTTCAAGAAGTCCAACTCAATCCAGTTTGAGTTCTTTCAATTCCCTATCAAAATTATATGATGAGTGATTCTGGCAAATTTGTCAAAGCTGATGTTATCATCTAACTTGTTTAAGTCCTTGGGTGGCTCAGTCAGTTGAGCATCCGATTCTTGATCTTCGCTCAGGTCATGATCTCATAGTTCATGGGATCAAGCCCCAAGTCAGGCTCCACACTTGGGATTCTCTCTCTCCCGATATCTCTGCCCCTCCCCTACTCTCCTTCCCCTGGGTGCTCTCAAAATAAATAAATAAACTTAAAAAATAAAATAAATTGTTTAATTTCTTTATTCTTGACCCTTGACTTATAATTAGGCTTTAAAATGCCCTTCCTCCCCTACCACAGGGAGTACTTCTCCTTTATCAAATTTTGTGCACATATACACATAAATAATCATATTTATATACCCTCAGAAATTAGTATTAAAGCACAGTGTGATTTTTCTTTTTACCATACATTTCTAACATTGCGTATTTCTTGGTTTGAAGTTAACTGAGCCCATTGTTGGGTTTAGGCCAACTAAACCATTAAAACTAGTATGAAATCATTAACTTTATAATTCTTACTTATTTTGGTCAGAATTGAGTATGCTAAATATGTCCACAACTTTGAAAATCAATCTGTAGCTTTCATATTTTAAAGTATTTCAGTTGAGAAAAAGTGTTATTCTTTCATATCTTAAGATTTTTCTAAAAAAAAATATTTTTCTTTCTTGAAATATAAGGTTAGAATGGTCTTTGAAATTTCCTCTTGTTAGTCAAAACCCCACTTAAACTGTTTAGACAGTTTTTTTTAGACAGTTACTTTTTCAGATAAAATTCTAACCTTCTACAATATTTTGTTCATTCACATATTCATTTTTTATTTATAACATGATGCCAGACATTGTGCTAGGCACTGGATGTAGAGTAATAAAGAAGAAATGGATCCTACCTTCAAGGAATTTAGTGGACATTGCAGCTAAGGAACCAAGGGATTGCAGTCTAGAGTTGTGTGTCTAACATGGCAGCCACTAGCCACACATGCCATTTAAACTAATTAAAATTAACAAATTAAAAATTCAGTTCTTCAGTCACACTGGCTATGTTTTATGTACACATATGGCTAGTGGCTGCCATATCATACAGCAGTGGTGTAGAATGTTTCCATCATCTTAGAAAGTTCTGTTGGATAGCACTGGTCTAGAGTGAAGGGAGCTAAAATGGCACCACTAGTAAACATTTATCTAAGATTTATAATTTGCCAGGAACTGATAATAAACAAATGAAAGGCAAGTCCCTATCCTCAAGTAGTTGACAATATAGTGTAAAAAGAAGTGAAAGTAAGCTGATTATATAATATAGTTAGTTGTGTGTTATAATAGGTGTGCCCAGCATGAGAAGAGGTTGACCAGTCCAAGAAAGGGAGAGAGGTAGAGAGAAACACATCACAAATCTTGGCAAGTGAGCGTGGTCCATCTAGACAACAGCAAGTACCTCAGTAGGGCTGAGAGGCAGCAAGGTATGGAAGAGGGGCAGAAATGGGCCTGCAGAGTAGGCATGGGCCAGCCAAAACTTTCGCCCCAAGTTAAGGTATTTGAACATTTTCCTGAAGCCATGTCAAGTCACTGAATGATATTGAAGCTGAGATTTATGCAATTAGATATGCTTTTTATAATGTCCATTCTGGCTCAGGGTGGAGGATGCATTGGAAGGGAGTAAGATTGGAAACAAAAAACAAATGAGAAAATTCTTATCCTCTGAAAAACAGCAGAGGCATTACAAAAGCTGGGAGGGGCAAGATGGGAATGGTCAGCTTCAAGTGGTATTTAGGAGGCAAACTACAGAATTCAGTGATCAGTGAGGACAGGAGACATGCCACAGGGAGAACAGGATGACCACAAGTTTCTGACCCACACAGTTTTGATTGATGATACCATTTACTTAGAGAATATGAAAAGAAATACATAGAGATTCTTTAGGGAAACGTTGAGTTTGAAGTGCGTTTGGGACTTTTCAGCTAACATGTTCATAGAACAGTTCTCCAAATGGGACTAGATGTCAGGAAGGAAGCATGCGCTGAAGTTAAGGATTTGAAGGTGCAAGATATCACCTAGGAGTAAAAATGTACTTTAAAGAGAGATCCATGATGACCCCCAGAAAACATCAGAGTTTTCTGGGAAGAGCAAAGGAAGAAGTGTTTAGAAGCAGCAGCTAGAGAGGAAGAAGGCCAGGGAAAGTAGTGTCTCATAAGCCAAGACAGATTTTTTGAAATAAAGTTGTACTATTTTTATCCCAGACCAGTAGGGGCTGGGGTCCTGAGGTCCAGGCTGGGGTATGGGAGCCCAGTCTCCAAGGTCAGGTTCAGCATGCTGTCCTGCAATGTTTTAGTCTATGGAGAAGCCTGAAGAACAACATCACAAGGAAGCAGCCTATAGCCAGAGCCAGGTGGGCCCAAAGGCTGAGCATCAGTCCAGCCAAGGCTGAGCGGAGAGGAATGCCCCAGACTCAAAGCCAACAGGGAGACCTAAGGATAGGGAAACAGGCAGTTTAGGAGCATAAGACTGTGTCAGAATGGAAGATGAAGTGTGGCTTGGGCTTTCAGCTAGTGCTTCGGTCTCTTGTCCAGGCTGAGTGGGAGCAGCAGTGTTCATAATATGAAGAGAGGTACAGAGAAGTTTTGAGTGCAGGCTCTGGATCGTTAACGTCCATGACTAATAGTAACTGGGAAGAAACAGGAGGCTTCCAGGGCTGATAATGTTTGTTCATTGCTCTGGGTACTGTTTCCAGTTCGTGAAGTCACTGAGCTATATATTCATGTGTGCATTCTTTTTGTCAGGTATAATTCAACAAAAAGTTTGAAAATTAAAAACAAGTCCAGAGCCTGGAGTCAGATTGACTGGAGTCAAACCCCTTCTTTGTCATTTATAAGCTGTGCAATTACAGAATCACAATCTTGCTTTACAGGTTATGTTGTAAAAACAAGATAACATGTAAAAGTATTTAAGAATTGTATGCTGAATTTTACCTATAAATACAACAGAGAAAGCAAGTAAGATAAGGACTGAAACATATGCATCGGCCTTGATGGGTTTTGGTGACTGGAATGAGAGCTGTTTCAATGGAGTAGGAGGAGACTGGGAAGGATGGTCTGGGGTGGATTGAAGCATGAATGGGAGGTGAGGAGGTGGAGAGCCTGAGTGAAGATAACTCTCAAGAAACTTATCTCAGATTATCTATCTATCTATCTATCTATCTATCTATCTATCTATCTATCCATCCATCCTATCAGCTGATTTTTAAGCCAAGTAATTAGTGAGATTACAAATTAAAAAATTGTGTATTTTTCTTCAAAGCTGTCTACCGGTGCAAGTGTAGACTTGGAAAGAGAGATAAATATCATCTGAGGCTGGTGTAGCAGAAGGACACAGATTGAAGTTGTTAGATGAGGGAGAGAAGCTGAAGTGTTCAACCATTCAACTCAGCTTTGCTAGAAAATAAAGTGAAGTCAGGATAATGCTGGTAAATTTGGGGGAAAGGGTGTAGGAATTTAGGGACTGGATCAATGTTGGAGAGATTCATCATATATGGGAGTGCTAGAAAGAAACAGTTGGAGTGTAGGTCATTAAGATTGCAGGGATGGAGCCATTCAAGGTCCAGGATGTGGACACGGTCTTGGAAAGAGTGCCAGAAGTGGAGAGAAGGGGAAGGGACCAGTGCCAGGGTGGAGTTTGGGAAGAGGAATGCTGATCGATGTGCTGAAGGCCTTGACAAACTTGAGATAGTGACCATGACATGGTGCATGATAGCACCTCCTGAGAAGAACTCCCACACTCTTCTTCCATCACTCATCACTGGTGTCAGTAATCTTTTGGTTTTATAAATAACCTAAAATCATTATTCTGTATTCTAAATCACTTCATCTTTTTCTATCCTCAATGTAGATGGAGAAAAATTGATTGCTATATCCTGTGGGGGTCCTCCATTTTCCTGAATACTATTAGTTCAGTCTTCTGTGTTCTCTTGCATTGATTAAATTCCTTTTAGTCTAGTTCAAGACTGTCTTTTCTCTTTATGATTTTCCATTTATTCTAAGTTCATGAGTGTTTTGGACTTGTACCACTAACCCCAAATAGGACTCAATCAGAGCTGTTGAGGATGTTTTTGGTTTTGGTCACTTGTGGTCAGTTCTTTTATGTTTATTCTCTAAGGAAAGATCATAAAATCTAGAAAGAAATGTAATTTACTTTATTGGATTGTAGCATAATAGCGACAAATAATTTTTACACATATTTGACTTTATGGCCACCCTGTTATTTCATTCTTAATCTTTACACCAGAGTGTTGATTTTCTAATTGTTTTTTCCTAGTGTATTATCCATGATGGCCCATCACTTTATATTCTAACCTCTTCAGAGTCAATCCTGAAATCCTCTACATTGAAACTACAGCTCCTCTTTAATGTTATATCGTATTTTGTTTTCCTCAATTTTGAAGAAAAATTTGAATTTTGATCCCAAAACTATACTCTTTCTTTTCATGTTGTTAAACATTTTTATTAATATTGGGCCAATGGCATGATCATATCTATTTGACTTTCTTGCATCAGTACATTGTAGCAGTGCTACTGCAACTTTGCTTTAGCAAATTATCTAATTAACTAATTTTTATATCATAGCTGAAGCATTTTCAAGTGAAACACCTCATGAAGAAATCACTCAACAGGTAGCTGCTGAAAACCAGGATATGGATAAAGACCAGAATTTAAGAGATCAGATTCAGCACAGGTTAGTTTAAAACTCAATGTCCTGGGGCGCCTGGGTGGTTCAATCTGTTAAGCCACCAACTTTTGATTTTGGCTCAAGTCATGATCTCATAGTTCGTGAAATGGAGCCCCACATTAGGCTCTGTGGTGACAGCACAGAACCTGCTTGGGATTCTCTCTCTCCCTCTCTCTCTCTCTGCCCTTTCCCCACTGGTGCACAGAGTGCTCATACATGCACACTCTTTCTCTTTCTAAATAAATAAATAAACTTTGAAAAAATAAATAAATAAAACTCAATGTCCTACTTCTTAATTTTTGACCTTTGAATGGACTGACACCCAGTCACTTCGAAATGATCAGATCTAGAAAAAAAATGTATTTTCCAGCATTCATTCATTTTACTTTTACAAGTAAAAAAAAAAAAAAAACTAAATAGCTTTGATGTTAAGTGAAATATTCATGTGCTAGATTTAATATTCAGAGCATAAGTCATCATAAACTAGGAAGAGGAGAATCAAATCAGGCAACACTTCCTTCTATGGTTCATTATATGGAATCCTAGTTTAGCCCTCATTCAGCAAATGCCAGTCGAAGGTCATGATATTTGAAAGAGCTAGGCATCAGACCACAGACTGTAATTTAAAACTATTTCCATTTTGCTAAAATGCTGTTATACAAAAATAAACAAACAAAAACACCCATTCTCTTGGTCATGTGCAGTGTGTTCATTGGGAAAGAAAACTTAGACAATGTTATGAAACCCAGAGAAGTCAAAAAATATGATGTGAGCCAGAGAAAAGTAATCTATTCTCAAGGAAGACAAAGTTTCAAAAATCATTCCAAGATTATTTGTGAGTCAAGCAAGTAAGTCTGAGCTATCTACAGTTAAATATTTCTTTGATTTCTGTCTGTAAGAGAAAAATAGATGACCTCAGCTGGTAGCTACCAAGAGAAGTGTGCTCAGAGTTAACTCTATGATGAAATGCAGGTGATCTTTCTTTAGATTTTCCTTAGTGGAACAAAATTACACTAAATGGTGGCATTTTCAAATTTTCTTTTACTCTTTCATATACAATAAAACCTACGTTTGTGAGCATAATTCTTCCGGAACATGCTTGTAATCCAAAGCACTTGTATATCAAAGCAAATTTCCCCATAAGAAATAATGGAAACTCAAATAATTTGTTTCACAACCCAAAAATATTCATAGAAAAATATTACAATACTGTAATGTAATATAATATAAAATAATAAAGAAAATACAAGATATAAAGAAAAATAAATTAACCTGCACTTGCCTTTGAAGACATTCATGGCTGGTGTGAGGGAGGTGAGAGAGGAGGGTTATGGTGTAGGACAACTTTCAGTATCACTAATGGAATTACTGCTATCTATTGGCTCAATGAAATCTTTTTATTTTCATGCAACTTTAACAAGGAACCTACCAATGACATTTGCTTTTGCCTCCTTTTGAGGATTTCACGGAAATGTGACATTGCATTGTCATTAAAGAGATTCGTTGCTCACACTGCTACAGCCTTATTCAGGTGGTGCTTTTCTACAAAATTTTGCACTGTTTCCCACCTTTTACACATCTCCCTAATCTCATTTTCCCCTCCTCCTTTGCAGATGAGATGCAGACATAGACTTCTTACAAAATCTTACAATTTCTGCCACTTGCACACCTCATTGGTCCTTCTCAATGATTTCCTTCTTAACTTCTACCATAGTCATCTCCTTCTTACCACCTTTCTTTTCAACCTTTTCCTGCATGGGGGCCATTGTATATGTCCACACAGATGTTGACAATAGTAGGGTATTAATAAATTCTTGTTGTATACTATATTTAATGTAACTGGCAATAAGGCAGAAGAGGAAACGGTCTATATCTGCAGGCAGCCTGACCTAGAATGAAGCAAAGCATTCCTAAGTTTACTCTTGAATGTAAAAGCAAAGAACTGTCCATAGGTGCTTGGAAGCGACAAAAAACACACTAATGCCAATTGTGGGCACCCTCAAATGTTCTTAAAAGTCTCTGATTTCTGCCAAACACCACGGGCTGAGACCAAGCATCTGAGCATGGGAGATGATCACCCACAGTCCTTCAGAGAGAAAGAGAGAGAAAGAAGAACCATTGGCTCAGTTGTGATTATGTGACATTCAGCCTCACGTACTACTCATATTGCAGGACATCGCTCATTTATCAAGTTAAAAATAAATTTAAAAAAATAAAAGAAATGTTTGCTTGTCTTGTGGAACGCTTGCAGAGCAACTTACCCACAATCCAAGGTTTTACTGCATTTCAAAAAATATGGCTTGATTGTATTAAATAATTTCTTCTTCAAAGTAAATAATTTCTTAGAGTTGCTTTTTCAGTTTTAACTATATCGGTAGCTTATTTTTTTTTTCATTATACATGTCAGGTAAATCATGCATCATGTTACCCAAATATTTTAATTGGTATATGATATTCATACAGTATTTTTATTTTGCAGAATTATAGGCTTCTTGGACAACTGGCCTTTATTGGAGCAGTGGTTTACAGAACCAGAAAATATTTTGATAAAAATCAATGCTGAAGTAGATAAAGAATCTTTATGCCAAAAAGTAAAAGAAATGTTTATGACTGAAGTAATGAAAAAAGAGAATAAAGGTAATTACATTTCTTTATAATTTTGAACATATATAACTAAATGTGTGGTTTTAATGAGTTTAGGAGAAAATGAAAACGTGATTGCAGAGTTCTTTTATTTGAGTAGTACCGTCTGCAAGTATCTTCTGATTTTAACTCTCTGCTGCAGATATTTCTAAAATAAGACATTTTTCTCTCTTTGTTTTAATTTAATCAAAAGAAGTAATCTCACTGAAAACATTGTTTTCATGTGGAAAAAAAAATAGCTGAGTTAAAATGAAGAATGTTATAGAGAATGGTACAGATGTCAATGTTAACCTCAGGACTTTAACCCTCCTTTTAGGATATAAATTCTGGGCAGTTCATTTAAAATTATTACAATTGGTCAATTTACCGATTATTAGCTACTTATTTTAAGCCTTCTTCTGGAATACATCTCATTACATTAAACCATCCTGACCTCTTTCCTCCTTCATTCAACCAAAAATAATTGCCCCCTAACTTTTCATAGTATCATTGAAACATATTACTGAAAGGGATCTTAGGCCAATACACTGCCAAAGCCAGACTTCAGTGGAGAATTTTATCTTTGCAAAATGATTTGAGAAATAAATCTTTCCCTTTTGTTTATCAGGCACCTCTAATTGGGGCGCCTGGGTGGCTTGGTGAATTAAGCATCCGACTTCAGCTCAGGTCATGATCTCACAGTGAGTTCTAGCCTGGAGCCTGCTTCCGATTCTGTGTCTCCCTCTCTCTCTGTCCCTCCTGTGCTTGCTCTCTGTCTCTGTCTCTCTTTCAAAAATAATAAACATTAAAAGAAAAAAGGCACCCCTAATTGTATTGACAACTGCAGTTTCTTGGTATAATAAAAATGGCCAAAGTTAATAATACCACAAAGATTCTAAAGCTGCCTTGATAGAAGGCTCTCTCCTGTCACTACATTTAAGACCTAATCACCATAATGTATCAATTAACTGACACCAAAATAGTACATAGGTATAAGCCATGAAAATCTTTAGATTTTCACTTAGTGAGCCAAAATTACAGTAAAAGTTTCCTGAAACAGTGGCATTTTCAAATCTTCTCTTACTCTTTCATATATTTCAAAATATATGCCTTGATGGTATTAAACAATGTATTATTTAAGAGGCTGAACATGTTATTTGATAGAAATTAGGCTGGAGGACAGAGTAAACCTCCCAAAACAATCTTAGAGTCTTTGTTGGGAGGCAAAAACACCAATTTTAAGGTATAGCTTCAAACATCTACAGGTTAGAAATTTGTTTTTGTCAGAGTCATTTCAACATTTTCCTCAAGATTTTACATTCTAACCACTGAATACGTTAACAAACTCAACTGCTACTTATTTGCATTCCTACTGGTTAAGCACTTTAACAACTATTTTATCATTAAAACCATAAACACTGACTGACCCCAGCCCAGTACTCTGAATTAAACATCCTGATTAATTTGAGAAAATAAAAAATAAAAGGATACGGTACTTCCATATATATTCTGAGGTGAAAAATGACTATAGTGTACTATTAAATAGGAAAAAGCTGGTATATATAAAATTGTCCCATTTTTAAATGTTTGTTTATTTTTGAGAATGAGAGCATGCAGGGAGGGACAAAGAGAGAGGGAGACAGAGGATCTCTCAAGCAGGCTCCATGCTGACAGCAGAAGGCCGGATGTAGGGCGTGAACCGGTGAGATGGGGACCTGCACCAAAGTCAGACCTTGAGCCACCCACTGAGCCACCCAGGCGCCCCTGCTCTATTTAAAACTTCAAAAGCTGCCCCACAGCACTTCTGATCCTGTTTATTCTTCTGTTTATTTTCTCCACAGCACTTAACCACCTCTCAACCCCTTGTATAAATTATTCATCAGGCTTATGGTTTGCTTCCCATCACTAAAATGCAAGCCTCACAAGGCAGTGGTTTTTCCCTTTTGTTTTACTGATCCATCTCTGGCAACCAGAACTGTGCCTGCTATTGATTTTACTACTACTAATTTTATTGGCAGTAGTGGTGGGAGTTTTATCTTATTGTTATGACCCTTCCTTTACTTCAAGGCACAATTGAAGTTCAATAAAATAGTCGCTGCGTGAATTAACGAACTGCTAAGAAGACTTAAGTACAATGCACCATTCTAAGTGCTTTGTGTGTATTTACTCCCAGAAATCAATGCGGTGAGGTGAAGTCTGTTTCCTCCACGCCCACAAGACCTCTGTCACATTGCTCTTTACCTTCTCTTCATGCTTTCTTCACCTTGGTTTTCCAACGGAAATTTTGAAATAACCCTTTATTTTCCTATTCCACTGCATTAGCTACATCTAGGTTGTCACTTTTACATTTGGCACCCTTCAATAAGCCTTTCTACCTGCTATACACAGACACACACACACCCACACCATCATCCTCCTCCTCCTCCTCCTCCTCTCCATCACCATAAAAGGCAAAGAAAATAGCATGTCTAACTAGGCAGAGAAGGCTTCAAATCCTAGTTTTAAGGACTGGATGATTTAAAGGAGAGCCTTAAAACATGAACTGAGCCTTAAATCAGCAAGGGGAATTTTATATTAATTTAGGCTTATCTTGGTTCAAGTGAAATAGCGGGTGTCTAGAATCTCTACTAAAAGTTCATTCTTGTCATCTTTTTGAAGTTAAAAAGAAATTAGAAGAGAAGGAAGCTGAGAAAAAGGAAGAAGTTCCCCTGGCTGAGCCTCCACCCCCACCTCCCCCTCTACCTGAGCCAGAAAAAGAGAAGGAGACCCATCCTCAACGTGAGCATTCAAAAACTCCTGCTGCAAAAGGGAAACCACCATCAGGTGATTGACAGAATAATTTATAATCCTCTGCCAGTTTCTTATTTTCACTTAGATAAGAATTATAAATAACAGTACCAATGCATTCACTCAGAGTTAGACTTAAAGCAACTTCAATAGTATGAAACCAAGTGATGACTCAGATGAAAGTGGAAAAGCCCTTAGTAGCTATGGTTGTCACAAAGCCCAGGTACTTTACTGTGTAGGAGGGAGTCTGAGGTCCTCATACCCAGTTCTCGATTAGAAGAAGACCACAGATGAGAATAGGGAGGGCACAGAGAATAACCAGAAAGAACTTAGAGCAGATCAAAAGTTCAGACATCTGTTTGCTGAACCATAGACTTATGTTTTTGTAGAGTGAGAACATCTTCAGAAAATGAGTTAGTATAGCCAGTTACTCACAAGAATAAGGGGAAAAAATCAACAGACTTCATCAGAGACTAGAATTCCTATGTGACTTAATCATTAGTGTGAATTTATGTGACAATAAATGGATAGAAACAAGCACCTGGCATCTCAGTAACGTATACGTTTGTAATTTATAGCATACATGGGTAAAGTGTTTGTTTTGGCTTAAGTTCTTTCTAGATCCCGAAACACTAAGGACTATTAACTTCAGTGGTAGAGGATAGATATAATGACCAAAGTGAAGCGCTTAACTGTTACACTGCATGACATTGGTAGAATGTTAGTATCAGTTTGGTGCTGTGTATAGGAGACAAATGTGGTCCTTGTTTCTAGTTGTAGCTTTGTGAAGCAGCTGGTTGTGCATTAAGGCTACCTAGGAATCCTTGATCTTGTGTGTTAGGATTGTATTTCTAAACTCCAGATCTTTCTGCCTCATGGAGAGATTTGAGATGGATGTGAAATTTTTAAGTTGAATTTATTTATATTAAACAAATAAATTTGAAGACTTAAGTAACATATATTATGGACCACTGTGTTCCAATAAAATGGGGCTTGACTAAAGGCAAAATACACAAATTCTAAAGAAATGTTTTGTATCATAGGAGCAATAAAGCACAAAGCCATAAATTAAATATGCACCCTTTTCTCACTGCCTCATTAGGAATTAAAAAAAAATCAGAGGTCTGGAGGAAAGATGGAAATCTTTAAAATGCTGTTTAGAACCAGGGAAGACAGTTATGACAGTGGCTCAAGTAAGCCTAGTGTTATCTAATATAGTCCTTTAACCCATGACCATGGCTCTCCCCACCATGACCTCCCCCTCAGTCTGCTCACAATCTGGAGGATCTAGGTATTTGACCCATTCCCTGAAACCAATCTCTAGTGGTTCTGGTTAGAACCCAGTTCAGTCTTTAAGTTTCTGAAGTTTGCTCATGATTTTAAAATTGTATTCTTGAATACTGTGCATTGAAGGAATAATAAAGCTTTGTTGCTTAAAAGAGTGCTTGTGTCTGTCTCTTTTTTTCACCAAGGACAGGCCTAATGCCTGATCTTTAAAAACGTATCCAAGTGTTAATCTCCAGAGGCCTAATTACTGCCTTCCAACAACAAGTTATCAAGTTACCGGAGAGAGATCTCAGAGCTTGAGGGCACTGATGGGTCAGTAGAGGGAGGCAGAGAAACCAAAACCAACCTCTGCCCTTACAGCTCAGGGAGGCTTAGTTTAGCAATTTTAGGGGGAAAGTTTCTGGCAGGTTTGTTTATTTCTATGTAAATAATTTACAGTTTGTTTTTTCAAATGAGAGCATTTTCAGAAATGAAAGCCCAAGGCTTCTGAACATGCCCAGCTTAAATACCCAACTATGATCTTTAGAAGTTGAGATGAAAAAAGGAATTATTTACAAAAATCAATCAATCAATCAATCAATCAGGATGGAAATAGAGTAAAGAGGGAGGCCAGTGCGCTGAGTACTAACAGTCATTTTGTCCCTGTATAATTCTACATTGTATATAGCTCTGCATTTTATATCTGCTTCAAATGTGCTAGGGATTAAATTTGAAAGAGTTCATAGTTATGTTCCATTAAAAGGGTTTATTACTAAATCCACTACCAAACTTCAGAATTTAATCTAAAACCAAAGTTGTCAATGTGACAGAATACAATAGTACAATATCCATGCTGCTATTGAAAAATATTTTTTGAGATTTCAGAATATATTTTGGAACTGATTTAAAAAATCAGAAGAAATTAGACTTGCCCACAGTGCCTTATAAATTCAGGTATCTCTATTTTTAACTTCTTTTCTCTGATGCCTTGTTTAGTACTCGTTTACAATTAGCTAAATAGTTGGTTACCCAAAGTATTGTTATTAAAGGAATTAGGAGCTTATCTAGACTTTATTGTTATGATGATGATGATGATGATGATGATGATGATGTTTATTTCTGAAAAAGCAACTAATTCAGTTGTTTGGATTTTGTTTATTGTTTGTTTATTTATTTTTTGAGTTTGGTGGTCAGCTATGTGGATTTTAAAAGTCCTTTTACAGAGGTTAACAAAGTTTCAGAGTTAATCCTTCCCTATTTCTTCTTATTTCTATGAATCCCTTATTTCTTTCTTATTTCTATGAATCCTTCCCTATTCCCTTCTTATTTCTATGAAATCTTGGTTGATGAATCTGAGAAGTAAATGTGATATGTGCTATGCATTTACACATTCTTATAATTATCACTTCTAAATGTAGATAATAGGTCATACATGGTGTCTCCATCATAGGTATTTAAACTGCCCCATATGTCCATCCTTCCAATGAAGAATAAACTGTAGCCCAGGGCAAAAGGTAAGTAATGATTGAAATTGTTTGGTGAATAATGTGGCATGTAGAGAACTTTTTCGAAGAACTAATTTATTGTTTGGAAGGAACACCTTACTGACCTTTAAATCATCAGTTTCCCATTTTCCCCCTTTCAGTATGATTTTGAACTAGAGTCCAAGGAATCCAAGATAAATATACACAAATCATTCTTTACATGACAAGTTATAGCCAGTGTAAAATGGAAATGTACAAGTCACGAGGCAACCAAGTGTGTGGGGTCAGGAAAAGTTCAAGGAAGCACCATCTCCAGTCAGTGTGGTTATTCAGCCCTTCCTCAAATTGTTTTTGTGTCATTCTTATTACAGATTTGGCTGTCTTATTTTATAAGGATCATTTAGTTGAAATAAATCAACATAGAGCCATATGCTTCAAACGGACTTGTAACTAACTTTTAACACTCTGCAGCCATGTTGCCTGAAAGAGTTTACAATCAAATCCACTGCCAAATATTGATATTGAACTTAGGACTGAACTGCCCAGTGTGACAAAATAGAATAGCACTATAAGGGCTGTCATTCAAGTTTTAATCCATTCTGTCTTCAGATTAATTTTAGCTCACCGCAAAGACCTCACAAAGATTACTGTTTATCTGTGAGAAATAACACTTGATTGCTTACCAGTAATCTAGCCCGGGATAGTAAAGAAAATCATCAATAACTTTTATGTCTTGAATTTTGTTTAGAGCCCTTACATGGTAAGCAAGACTCTCCTCAAGAAGGAAAAGGGAAGAAAGGTGAAACTTCACTCAAAAGAAAAGGTACCGCAGATAAAGATAGACATGGTTCAATATGATTCTGCCTTTTATAACTGCCTCAATGAAAAGAGCCAGATTTGTATAGTAGAACACATACTATACTTCTCTTGGGCATTTGTAAACTAGAAGCTGTTACCAAAGAATATAACATCAATATTTCTATAGTTTGGATTTTAGCACAGGTCTTGCTGAGAAAAGTGATGCTTGTGGGAAATAATTTAGAGATATCTAATATACAGAACATCCATTCATCATAGAAATTATCAGTATTATCCTTGGGCTAAGCTATGCCTTCAGAAAGCTCTATGCTGAACCCTGTTTTCTTGGGCTCCCATCAAATTGCCTTCACTGATAACGCGCGGTACAAAGTCCTCAACTCCCTTCACAATACAGCATAGCAGTGGAGGTGAAACTTTCCTTATACCAATAACAACCTGGCATTTTATGTTCTGAGGGGATGATATGCCTACTACATCATTTAATGGCCCCCATATGAAATTCTAGGTGAGAAATTTCATTCAGAATCAAGGGACAGGAAAATCTTTCTTCCTCTGAGTGGTTAGATAATTAGCACATCTAAATGATAGCTTTTCCTCTCTTGGCCGTCCAAAAGTTCACAGAGTGGCTATACCTGTGTGAGGGTACCAGGATCTCAATATCCGCTTTCAAATTCCTCTCCCCATTTTTTCCTTCCACTTTAAGTTGTCCTTGTCCTGACCCTAATTTCATTTAATTTTTTTCTATTTTATTTTAACTATTTCTGTGAAATAAAGGGGATGTAGCTTTTTTTATGTAATTGATAGTTGGTAGAAAAAAAATCCCATTAGGCTCTTGAAAGCATATTAGTTAGATTTATGTTGAGGAGCTATAACAACAAATCGAACGTTGAGATGCAGTTATAAATATATACAGTTGACGTTTTCAGAGTATATTCAAATAGGGTTGTCATGAAGTGTGTACCTTTGTTTAATTTTTTATTACAAATTGTCAATGCAGTTGCAAGCCAAAAGTATGCAAGTTCACAAAATAATGGGCTGCAAAGGATCTTTATTTTGCCATTTAAAAATACATAACCAAGATCCCCAAAGAGAATCTCACCCTTTTCTGATTATGTAACATCATATATAACTGGAGCCACCTGGTCAGTTAACACTGAGATGTAAATTTTAGCTAAAATGTTAAGGGCTATAAGGGCTATAATTTATGCTACCCATTTACATAATTTTCACATTTACATTATTTATTCCTTGCTTTCTCATTATGATCAACAAAAACAAAAGAAGGATCATCATAGAATTTTCAAAAATATAAATTAAATATACTATGCACATTAGTTACCAAATCAAGTTAAACATAATAATGTACATACTTTAAGAGCATCCTTAGTTAAAAGCATACACACTCCAAACAAACCATAAGCAAATACAAGTTCAACCAGTAAAATATATACACTGGAGTCATGCAGTTAGTTCAATTTAAGTAACTAAGAACTTTCAAACATTTTTTGCTTTTATTTTACTGAATTTCTATTGTGTTTAATAATATTTGAAATAGGTGAACTTGCAATCATGATTTAGAAGTCTTTCTGTCACATAGAAATGCTGTTTTTCAGGATGTATAAGAGGATTTCCTTCATTAAAAGGAAATACGATTTTAATTCTTAGTATTTAAAATTAATATTGGTGGTGAACACTAGGGACTGATTATCTGTTTATCTCAGGTCATTTGATGCCATTATATTGAAACCATCTCTTATGGTGTAAGAAGCTATCTCTTTCTTCTGTCTTCAAACTTATCTGTATTTCCTGCTATTGACATCTATGACTCATTTCTGTTCTTCTCTGCATATCAGGTCAATCTTTACCCTTCTTCTCCCGGAATTTTGACACTAAATTGCCATTCACAAGTGTATTTTGGTGTTCTCAAAGTATTTCTTACTCTCTTCAACTCATCTGCCATTGTCCCACATTATAGCTACATAGAACAACAGCTTTTTCAACCCAATGACCTTACCTAACAGTTGTTAATTAGGGGCTAAATGAAGAAAGTTTTCCATAATCAACCAATTTCAGAAAATGCTGAGTTATGCCAAATTAAAAAGGTTTTAATTGCAGGACTTAAAAAAATGCATCAACACGCATCTCTAAGGGAGTTGGAGATACAATATGTAATATCCGAAAATATTTTGGCTGCAGAATTCTCTTACAAGGGTATGCATTGGAACCAGAGTTTTATGAAACAAACATTGGGGAATAGTGTTGTCTTTAACTCCACTGGCCTTCCCATGTATTGGTATTGGCATTGATCCAGTGCTTGCCTTCTGATTTGACTTATATTTGTAGGTGCTACCAGGCCACTTAGCAATAAATGTGATGTCAGTGTTAGAAACTTCAGTCACATTTAACTGAAAGGACATGGAAAAACAGAGGGAAGAAGATAAAAGGCTAATGAAATTGTAATACCTAGCTCTATCCACTGGGGCAGTGGCACTTGAAGTGTGGTCCTGGGACCAGTAGCATCCACATCACCTGAGAACTTACTGAAAATACAAATACTTAACCAGACCTGCTGAATCTATAACTCCTGCAGGGGCCCAGCAATTTTGTGTTTTAATAAGCCCTCTGGGGACTTCTGATGATCGCTACAATTGGAGAACCATTAAACTGGAGCCCAAGGCTGATTGCTCTCTGATAGTCATTAAATATCAGAGACATTCAATTATTTCTAATGTATTATTTCTATGCCCATTCCCCAAAATATTTAAATTGGTTTACAATTTAGAAAAAGAAACATAAATACAGACTACTTCTCTTTCAACATAGACTGGCTACACTGAGGACTAAATGATCCAACTTTCAAGTGAAAGCAGGTCTCTCATTAGAAACTGAAGCTTCCATATGATTGGGTGAATGGTACTAAAAAACAAATGCCCCCTGTTACATTTAAGATATCAATAGATTTTGTTCAAAAGTGACATCCATTTCTATTCCCTATGGCATCGATACATTTTTACTCATTCACATTTTATTTTTCCCTTTAGAATTTTCACTGTTAAAAAATAGATAAAAGTTAAATGGAATCAAAGCAAATGGCCCCCAAATACTTCCTGGTTCTTAGTTTTCACTGAATGATCATGATATTTAAGAAAATAAGAAAAAAGAAACTCATTCCAGTCTCACATTTACAATTGCAAAGTTCTTAGAGAAATCCATCTGAAGGTAGCTATACTGTTAGCACTTCTAATTCACAAGAAATTCAGGTCAAATAATGAAAAATCATCATATTGAAATATATATCAAATTATAAACATTGTTGGTTATTGCCTGAACAAAGGTTTTCTTAGCTTGTTTTTTTTTTCTAATTTAAAAATGTCTAGATTCAACTTCAGACCTGGAATAATGGGCAATATTTTTTATAAAGTTTTTGTATTTACTTTTGAGTGAGAGAGTAAGCAGGGGAGGGGCAGAGAGAGAGGGAGAGAGAGAGAATCCCAAGCAGGCTCCACACTGTCAGCTCAGAGCCCAATGTGGCACTTGAACTCACAAACAGTGAGATCATGACCTGAGCTGAAATCAAGAGTCGCACGCTTAACCGACTGAGCGACCCAGGTGCCCCTAATGGATACTATTTTTAAATATATATAACTGAAGTCATCTAAACTGTCCATAAGACATAACTGACCATTTCCCTTCTACTTGTAATTAATATATTTTTAACCAGAATTAAAGTTTAAGATGTATTTATTTTTCTAAACGGCATTATCATTAAATAATACTCATTAAGGAAATATAGTTTGGGAAATAAAGTGTTCCCAAATCTATAGACATCTATAAACTGCATCTAAAATTTCAATAATTATTCTGAAGGTAAGTGTAATTTAAACTGACTGAATTTCTAAACCATAATAACCTTGATCTTTCAAGGAAATATTAGGCTTTCTGAGTTAAGCTACTTTGATCAATCACAGAACCTTTCAGACCGTAAGAGTGCCACACCACTCAACTGGTCTAGATTCCCTTCTTGATGCTCTTGGGGAAAGTGAAGCATATGCCCTTTCTGGATTCTGAACTGAACACTAGGCTTCATTTTTTTGCTCTTCTTTTTCCTCCTCCACCTTCTCCTCGTCCTTCTTCTCTCTTTCCTTTCTCTCCCCTTCTCTCTCTCATGCCTTAATTCAGCCAGGGGATGACACAGCAAGTACCTTCATCCATACTCCCTGACTATAGCAAGAAATAAAGTTTCCCACTCAGAAACCCTCTGTCTCATTCAGGGAATGTGGAGACATTTGGAAGCTGTAATACCCCACCTCCTTCCCCACATCCTTCACTGACTCCCACTGACTCTTCATAGCCTCCTTCCTCCCTGCTCCTCCCCTGAGCTTCAAAAAAACATCAAGAGCATCACTCATATTAGACTTACTTTCTTTCTCATTCTGGATGGAGAATTTAATTTGCCATTACTTGCAAATGTCAATGAAATGCATTTTACAATCTATACTTTGTAAGAACCATATGTTCATTATGAAATCAAAGAAAGAGATAAAAATAAAATGTCAAGTTGCTTTTCATAGCCAACTGGACAAAAGAAATTTAGTAGCTTAAACAAACTGTTACCGGAGGTGCCTGGGTAGCTCAGTTGGCTAAGCATCTGACTCTTCATTTTGGCTCAGGTCATGTTCTCATGGTCCATGGGATTGAGCTCCACTTTGGGCTCTGTGCCGACAGTGTGGAGCCTGCATGGGATTCTCTGTGTCCCTCTCTCTCTGCCTCTCCCCTGCTTGTGCATGCACGCTCTTTCTCTCTTTCTCTCTCTCTCTCTCTTTCTCTCTCTCTTGCTCATTCTCAAAATAAATAAACTAAAAAAAAAACCTGTTAGTGGTATTATTGGTTAATTTGGAGGCTGTAGAGAATTGGGGTTTTGATTTTTGATTTGGTAAGGCTCCCCAAAATTGCTTAATGAATTGCATGAAGTCCACAGTAATGCTAGATTTATTCATCTACCAGAATCTGGTTCTGTTCATACAATTGTAGTGAAATGATATAATATGCACGTTTAAGGTTCTCCTAAAGGAAAATCACCAGGAGGGAAAGCATCGGTAAAGAAGTCACCTGCTGATTCTGCAGAGGTGTCACCTACTCCCATAGTGCCACCACCACCAAAGCCAGGATCAGAAGAATGGGTCTATGTGAATGAGCCAATTCCTGAGGTATGGCAGTTTAGATTCAAGCTAGTAGAAGCTAGTCTTTCTATTATTTACAGTAAGATTTACTCCATTACTTGCACCATCTAGAAGGCCTTTCACAGCTGGTGATACATATACTCATCAAAAAGCAGAGGTGAATTTTTGAGACTACTCATGAACTACACTGTATCCTCTACTTTTTTGAGTTTCTGAATCATACTTTGAACTGCTATTGAGTGCTGAAAGCAGAACAAATGGGTTCTGTAAGGACCAATTTTCTCCCCAGGGACAAGCAGAGATGCCGTTTCCTGGAAGAATGACTTTCTCAGAACACATATCCAGCAAATTACAGCCCTCCATCCATGTTCTCATGCAGACATTATAATGCTTTCAAATGAAGTTTAACCTCTGACTTTTTAGAAAGAGAAATTTTTGGAAGCTGACTAAACTAATGAAAGAACAGATAGCTATCTGGACTGAGAACTTTAAACAGGTACACCCATATGAGGCCAGGAGATACCCCCAGTGAGCCCTGGAAACTCCATTCAGTTCTTTGTTCTCTGACAACTGCAAAGCCCAGTCTCCGCCTCGGCAAATCTGGTTGCTTTGATAGATGAATCATGTCAAGAAAATCACCAAGAATGGTCTTTAACACTTTTCAAAGACAAAGAGCTTTGTAAAAGATGAAGCCCCTGTTTTCTACATTGCAATCTTCAGGGAATTCTGAGTGCGGACCATCTATGGCAGGAATCTGAGACACAATCGTGAATTTCAGTGGTTGTGGTGTTGATGTTATTATTGATCTTTCCTAGGGAAATGTCTTATCTTCCAGATCATATTATAAACTCTTGAGAGAGGGTGGAAAATTGTATTCAATACAGAATCACACACAGTGTAGATTCTTGATAGAGTTCTAATGAATTAATTAATTAGCATTGATAAGGAAGTTAGAACAGAAACTATTTAAAGATGATAACATTAAATGATATAATTATGGATGTGTATAATATCACTCAGCCAAACAGAAGCTACTTTTTGAAATAAATATATTTAAAAACTCGTCATAGAATGAGGGTATAGAAGTGGTTGTTGGGAGGGACACCCGGCTCACTCAGTGAAATAAGCGTCCAGCTCTTGCTCTCAGGGTCGAGAGTTCAAGCCCCATATTGGGCTCCATGCTAGATGTGAAGCCTACTTAAAAATGAAGAGGTTGTTGGGAAGGAGATAAAATTAAAATGATCTTATGTGGGAGGGCTTGGGAGTAAGAGACAAAAATATTGAAATCTAATTCTTAACTCCAAACCTTGAAGCTCATGAGAGGGATAAATTCAAAGAGGATAAGAAGGAAATAGAGGATAGAAATTTAAAAAAAATAAACATTAACATTGAGATATGGTACTGGCTTCCATGTAGATCTTCTAGCAGTCAGGGTTCTGGCAGAAAGCAGAATTATATTGGTAATTTAAGGAGAGTTAAATAAAAGGTCAAAAATAAGGGAACATACAAGGATTTGATTATTACTCCCAAGTAAAGGGTAGCCGGGAGTCATATGGTCTGTAGCCCTGAGAATGTGAGGAAAGGGAGCAAATGCTTGGAGCTCAAGAGGACCTCTGCATGGAGAGGGCTGTGGCCTTCAGCAGAGGGATGCAGCCACCCACAGTGACGCAGCAGAGAGGAGCAGGCAAATATATAACCAGACCTCAGTTTCTTTCTGCTCTCACATATCTTTCCCAGGAGATGGAGGAAGAGGTTGTTTCCTGAAATAGTTCACATAAGTTAGCCTTCCAGGGCGCCGAGCAGCGTGAAGAATGAAGGACAGGAGGTTGGTCTGGAGGGACGATGGAAGATATGCAGCACAAAACTCTAGCTCTGGTAACCTAAGCGAAGCCGTGTGGAGAACACATTCTGCTACAACTAGAAGTAGTCTAGAGCCTAGAAACAAAGCCGCCACATGATCCACTTTAGTCCTTTTCCCATCCTAAACTTCTCACACATGGGCTGCAGAGCTTACCTGCCAAACAAGAAGAAAGACAGATGCCTAGTTAAATTTGAATTTCAGATTATCAATATACTTAGCTGGGCCTCCTATATTTTATCTGGTAAACCTGGTTTTAGGCCTTCCAAGGACTCCATATCTACCTACCTCAGTAGGCATGTGGACAGAGAGAGAAGAAGGGGGAGAAGGAGAATAGGGAGGGGGGAAAGTATATTGAGAGAGAGAGAGAGAGAGACAGAGAGAGAGAGACAGAGAGAGAGAGACAGAGAGGTTGAGAGACTGAGAGAGACTGTTTTCATATCTGGCTCTCCCAGGTGGAGGCAGCAGCCAAGTTCCAGGACAGCCTGGGTCCTTCTCCCTTTGTCGGCCACAGGGGAGGTGCAGAGAGAACCAAGAAGGCAATCAGAGTGAGGAGCTTTTGCACTTTAGCTCTGGAAGCTTCGGTGCATATTTGCTTTGGCTACTGATTTCCTATTATGCTCAGTCTTATCCAATGAAAAGAAGACTATTTAATCAGAAAGTACAGATTTGAATATCTAGGCACATCATATAAGTTCAAGTCCCCAGACCCAGGAAAATTATATCCCAGAGACTGGAGGAACCTACAGACATGATATTATCAATAACCCATAGAAATCACAGAGGATATGGGAGATTCCAGAAGACCAGATGTAGGCAAATACCTAAATATTTAATAAAGGGCTGATGAGATTTAGTAACACATAGACAAATACTCTATACAGTAAGCCCTGACCAAATTTGAGAGAAAATTATTAAAAGCATGACTTCTGAGCATGTATAAACTACAAAAATGATCACCCAGGGGCACCAGGGTGGCTAAGTTAGTTAAGTGTCCAACTCTTGGTTTCAGCTCAGGTCATGATCTCACGGTTTTGTGAGTTTGAGCCCCGCATCGGGCTCTGTGTTGACAGTTTGGAGCCTGGAGCCTGCTTCAGATTCTGTGTCTCCCTCTCTCTGCCCCTCTCTTGCTCGCACTCTGTCTCTATCTCTCTTTGAAAAATAACTAAACCGAGAGCCCACACAGTTTCACTAAGGCTAAGTCCTGATGAACTGGTCCATTCCTTTTCCTTGAGAGCAAGGTTGCATAGATGGATCAAGGAAAGACCATTAACATGGTATATCTTGAGTTCAAAATAGTATTTGACAATATCTCATAAAGTTCTTATGAATAAATGATAATCTGTGACCAGGGTGATACTTCAGTTAGGTAACTCTCCATGCACAGAGTGTGAATTAATATATTAAAGTCAACTAGGAGGGAGGTTTAGTAGTAGGCTTATTTAAAATGTTCTTTATTACCATTCTGGATACCTCATCCTTTGAGAGAGAGATCATGAAAGAATAGAAACCAGAGGGAGAACCAGGAAAGAAAAAGATGTTAAAATAATGTCAGAGGAACATTAAAGGAACTGTAAATGTTTAAGTTAGATAAATGAATACTTCAAATGTTACCGGACATTGAATCATAGACTTTTAGAACCAGATGGAAACATCGAGTCTCCTAAAAATTTAACGATAAAACTGAGTTCAGGTTAAGTCTGATTACATCCATAGTAAAATTTATTGAGGGCCTGTTATGAGAAAATACCATACTAGAGGCTGGGACTACAAAAACAATCAAGTTTCATCTTGAATCCCATACTACCTACCCTCACTAATGTCCTCAAATATCTGACAGCATGTCACAGGGAAGACTGTGTGAATTTAGTCTGCCCTTCTCTAAAGGGTACAGGTAGGGCTGGTAAGTGGAAACTATAAGAAGGCAAGTTTCTGATCAACACAGGGAGAATTTTCCAGTAACATGAGATGTGTGACACTGAAAGGCTTGCCCTGAAATGTCCTGCTTAATGTATCAGTGAGGTCCACAGAGAGATTGGATACTTTACATCTAGTATTTGGCATTTCTCAGTTGGAAAGATTGGCCAAATGATCTCTCAGGTCCTCATGTGCAATTCCCTGATTAAATAAATGCACAGCCAATAAATGAATAATTAGTACACAGAATTTATATTGAATATATTATGTCTTCAATTTTATTTCATTTTGATTATTTCTTGGTTTTGATTGTTTACTTGTTTCATTAAAGATAACATAAAGAAACTTTCTAATTTTTCATGGTGCACACAGCAAAGATAATACCACTTGGGTGAATTCAGAGAAATGACTCATTGCCCTGACACAAACACTAGATATTCTCCACGATAGGCAGTTTTCCAACTTAAGCAAAATATGGCATCTATTTATTTATTCAGTAAATATTTCTCAAGCACCTTCTGTGTTCCAGACACTGTGGTACTAATAGGAAAAACTATAGAGAGGTGGATAAAATAACCATTGTTCTTGGCTTTATGAGACTGATATTCTAGAGGTGAATATGGACACATGAATAAGCAGTTGCCATTAATGTCATCACTACTATGAGGGGAGAAGTACAAGGTGCTAAAATAGAACTCCAGAACTTCAGAAGATGACCTTCTAGACCTTTTGGATCACGGAAGGATTTCTGGAAGACATTATGTCTGAACTGAGACGCAAAGAATGTATTTGGAATAGGAATTAACTGGGGGAGGGGAGGGGAGGAGCAGCAAGGAGTTTCACAGAGTATGCTTTAGATAATTGCAGCCGCATCTTGGTCCTTTTGCTCAGTCTTGCTCTTTTGGCTCAATTATTCAGAAGTATTTTCACTTTGAAATGATTATTTTTATGCTTTACCATTTAACAGGAAATGCCTTCATTTCTAGTACCTTACTGGAAACTAATAGAAAATTCCTATATAGACTCCATCAAAACAGTTCTCAGGCATCTGAGAGAAGGGCAGCATGTTGTGCTTACTTACTTGTATGAGGTTAGGTAAGTAAAGTTTCCAAAGTTAGAATTTTATAGTCTAGAGGCATGTCGTGTAAGATCCATCTCATTCTCTTAATGCCTTACAGAACAAATTTCCAGCAGTTTCTAAAGCGTCCAGATCACAAGCAAAACTTTGTATCTCAGTGGCAGGCTGATTACAACTGTCTTCCTGATGACCTGTGGGATGATGAGGAAACAAAGGCCGAACTACACCAAAGAGTAAATGTAAGGAAATCTGTGACTTATTGCACCAGGGTCTCTACACGCTCAACTATTGTGCTGCAGAACTCTAGCCCATTCCCTTCTTACTTTCGTTAGGTATGAGGATGAGGTGGGAAGTGATTTGAACACTTAACCTGGAAACTTTCTTGGGCAATGGCTCTTCTGGACTTGAATTCAGAATAAGAATATTGTGGCCAACACTTCCAGAAAGAGGAGCCAAGTTCAGCAGAGCCAGAGCATTCTTGGCATCTGTTTTGTAGACTCCTAACCCCTTTGTTGGGCGTTGTAACTATATTGATGCCTGTTATTAAGCACATGCCTACCTTGACTGCAGTCATAGGGTTGGATGACATCAGAGAGAAGGGGAATGAGGGAACTTCATGGAAAACCTAAAGGGCTGCCAATATTGAATAGATCCTTTGAGGGAGAGTGCCAAATCTTATACATTGTTGTATCTCCATCAAGCCCAGTACCTGGCGCTTGATAGGCTGATTTTCATAAGTTCATACATGGAATATATTACCCTAATGGTTTAGAAAAGGACTTCTGAGGATCAGGAAGCTTGATGTCAATATCTTGCCTTTTGTCTTTCCTGTATAAATTTACAGAGACCCTCATCCTGTCAGAGGAATTCTTTCCCTTGCCACTACCTTAAGTACAGGTTGCTAGTAGTCAGATCTGATTATAATCTTAATATTTACTTGTACAACAAAAAAAGTGCCAATGTCTACCCCACAAGCCATTCATCTTCTCTATATTTTTTGAACATCTGTCATGATCCCAGCACGGTTCAAGGGTCTGGGGACACAACAGTGAACAAAAAATCTATGACCTCATGATATTTATGTTCTGGTAGCCAAAGACAGAGAATAAGCAATAAACAGGTGAGTATATAGAATATACAGTGAATATGTCATTGACAGAGCTTTGTGAAGAATAAAAAAGCAGGGCAAGGAAAGGATTGCTGATGTACTATTTTGTCTATGGTAGTTGTGGAAAGGCCCACTGGGAAGGTGACATTTGACAAACTCAGGACAGGAGTGATTGAGTGAGCCATGTAGATATTTGGGGAAAGAGTGTATCAGGCAGAGAGGAAAGTAAAGTCAAAGGCACTGAAGGGGGAGGATGTGTGGTGTGTTTGAAGAACAGTAAGGAGACTGATGTGGCTGGAAGAACAGAGTGAGCAGGCCAGAATGGGTGGTGATGAGGTGAGAGAGATCATAAGGGACCAGATTACCTAAGGCCTTGAAGGTCATTATTAGGATACTGATATTTATCTGAATGAGAACTGAAGCCTTGGCTTCTGGATTTTAAAAGGGTCTTTAGAGGAGTAAAAGCAGCAGGGAGACTAAGTGGGAAACCAATTGGGAAGCTATTGATTGAAATTTTAATGAAGGCATTATAGTGATTTGGATGCCCAGGGTGCTGGAGAGTTTAACCCAAAAGGTACTGAATTAACAAATGTCCTAGTAAAACTGAAGTATTTTACCTTTTCTTAGACATTCCTTAAGCAATAATTAATAGGTATATAAATCCTAAAACATATCTGTTTTTTCTATCTATTTCCTACCTAATCCTAATGCCAGCCCTCCTGTGTACTTCTTTTCCATGTCAGCCAATTGATTGTTGGTAGAATGAGGCGGCTTTTAAATTTTCAATACCTTAAGTGGGATGGATTTTTTTCTAGTTCCAGAAGTACCATATGCTTATTGTAGATACATTAGATATTAAAAAGAAGCAAAATTTAAAATGACAAATCCATAATCCCATTGCCAGTAGTTAACCATTGTTACTACCTTGGTACAATTGTCTTTGCAAAAAAAGTGACTGCAATGAACATATTGCTTTGTAGCATTCTTATTCAACAATAGAACACATTTTCTTTCTCAATAAAAATTTATCTACCTCATCATTCTTACATCTAAGAGATATTTCATTAATGAACTATATCATAATTTAACCATTTCATTAACAAGTATTTGTTTAACATTAACTTTTTATTATAGAAAATTAAAGAGTAAAATTTCATCCAGCAAAATATTTACCACATCCTCAATTATTTCCTTGGGAAATTTTCTAAAAAAGTGAAATTGCTGAATCTAAAATTGTGCTTACTTTTAAAACACATTTAAAATCTGAAATTTTTTTAAATTGCAAATTATAAAAAATTGACACATTAAAAACTGGCAAATTTCACTCCAAGCTACCGAATATAAGGATGCCAGCACATATTAGGTTTTATCATTTTTGTTAATCTTTGCCAACTTAATGGATATTAAAACTATGGATATCTTCTGTAATTTGCATTTCAGTTTTTACAATTGAAGTTGACCATTTTTTCCTGAGTTTAATGGTCATTTATTTTTCCTTCCTGCTGAAGCCTATTTATGATTTCTGCCCATTTTTCTGTTGGGGTGTGCTCTTTTTCTTATTGTTCTCTAAAACCTTTTTTTATATTAAGGAGATAAACCATCTGTTGGTCATATGTTACAAATATATTCCCAGGTTCATGTTTGCCTTATATTATTTGAGGAGAGTTTTAATATGCAGAAAGCTTTTAATGTTTATATGGATAAATATGGAAAATGTTTCATTGTAGCTTCTCCTTGTGGTAAATTAAATACTTCTCCATTCCAAAATTATATACAAATGTTCCACTCTTAATACTTTTACAGTTTTATGTTTTACTTTTAAATATTTAAATTATATATTATTTGAATACGGATCTCATTTTATCTTTTTCAAAAAGTTAATCAATTGGTCTGATAAGACTCTCAAATATATCACACACAGTTGTATATGATACATTTATGTATATGTGGATTTCTAAGTATGTGGTTATCTATTGATTTGGTTTTGTATGGTGGATATGCCCCCCCTTTTTTTTTCTTGACTTACTATTAGACATGAAAGAATAGAAATGAATATAACTTCAAAAATAAGCTAGAAAGTAAACCTGAGAAAAAGAAAGGAATTAATAAGAATAAACCTGAAATTGACAATATAGGAGGTTTAAAAATATTAAACTTGGGGCACCTGGGTGGCTCGGTCAGTTGGGCGTCCGACCAGCTCAGGTCATGATCTCACGGTCCGTGAGTTCCAGCCCCGTGTTGGGCTCTGTGCTGACAGCTCAGAGCCTGGAACCTGTTTCAGATTCTGTGTCTCCCTCTCTCTCTGCTCCTCCCCAGTTCATGCTCTGTCTCTCTCTGTCTCAAAAATAAATAAAAGTTAAAAAAAAATTTTTTAAATATTAAACTTAAAATATCAATTCAAGCGATAAAGTAGAGAAGATTTTGATAAAAATAGTCAAGGAAGGAAAAAAAAAAACTTTCCCTTTAGTAGGGCTTTGGATAGACCCCACAGTTTTTAACTACGTATTTTCAAATATAATTAATTACCAAATATTGTCTAATTGCAGTATTGATATTTTCATTGGCCACATAATTATTCTTAAAAATGCTTTGTTTCATTTCCAGGTGACAAATGTTGTTATTACTTTAAACTTTGTCCCCTGCTTCAATTCTGTTGCATTGTGATCAGAGACTTAGGTATTTAGAATTTTGATTTTAATTAATTTTATAGAATTTTGATTTTAATTAATTTTAAAAATATTTCAAATTTATCATAATTTTTCAGTTGTCTGAAATGTGAAAAATTTCTGTTTATATTTCATGGGCACTAGAAAACAACATATAGTCTCTATTTAGAAGACTCAAAGTTTTGGCCCA
This sequence comes from Panthera uncia, assembly GCF_023721935.1. Classification (NCBI taxonomy): domain Eukaryota; kingdom Metazoa; phylum Chordata; class Mammalia; order Carnivora; family Felidae; genus Panthera; species Panthera uncia. The sequence goes on along the minus strand of NW_026057577.1, from coordinate 124,702,283 downwards.
GTTATCATTGTTAATGTCATTAGAATGCTTTTTAGCAGTGGATTCTTAGCAGTAGTATATTGTAGAGAAACTTGTAAAGTTTAAACAAATAATCCCGCCTTTGCTTCAGACCCTATGTCCTAAGTCAGGTTTAGGATGGGCCCTTATATTACTTTCATTTTTTTAAAGCATCATAAGTATTCTGATTGAAACAATTACTGTATTCTTTTTTTTTTTTTAACATTTTTGTACCTACATAATCTTGCAAAAACTAATGAAAGTGGGTTAAAAACCCCTGTCATGGTTACGTTTCTATCCATTTTCCTTGCTATATCTTTTGCTCTATAGGATTTAATGTAGCGCCAGTAATCAGTAAACTGAACATGTATATGTGCTGGCACTGTCTTGTTTCACCCTCAGGACAACCCTCTGGGGTGGGAACTAGTAATAGTCACATTTTATGGATGAAGAAATATGGTAAAGAGATAGTAAGCCTCACAGCTGGAATCTGAACCCACGCTGCCAGACTCCCCAGACCATGAACCGTTCATTAAACGGTTTCTCCGACATAGTGATATTTGATGTGAAGAAACATGATAACTTATCTCTTCATGGTCTCCTACACTCTCTATAGTGTAAAATAACCATCGTTGCCCCCAAACAACTACTTTTGTACTGAATTCTACTGTATCCGATAACAATCCTGTGAACCTTGTTTCATTTCTTATTTGTATTTGTCTTATCTAAGTTTTGACTTTGCACCTTTTTGTGTCATTTTGTTTTATGCGAGACTCTAATAAGCACCATATAAGTTGAATTTGGTCTTTTGACCCAACAAAAACCTTTAAAACTTTTGTAAAAGGAGGAGGAGCTAGGATGGCAGAGTAGTAGGGGAACCCTGGGGTTGTCTCAGCCCTCGAACACAGCCAGATCAACATCAAATCATTTCGAACACCTAGGATATCAATCTGAGGATTAAGAGAACAAGCTGCAGAATTCGAAGGAGAGAACATGGCAGCTTCTCTTAACCAGCAGACTAAAACATAACCAAAACCGACCAAAGGACCTGGTTTCCTTTATTTTTGTAATTTATTAGTTTTTATTATTTTTTCCTCCGAAATGACAAGACAGAGGAATTCACCCCAAAAGAAAGAACAGGAAGAAATGACAGCCAGAGATTTAATCAATACAGATACAAGTAAGGCGTCTGAACTAGAATTTAAAACAACAATTATAAGAATTCTATCTGGGCTTGAAAAAAAAGCATGGAAGACGCTAGAGAATCCCTTTCTTCAGAGATAAAAGAGTTAAAATCTAGTTGGGCCCAAATTAAAAATGCTATAACTGAGATGGAAACGTGAATGGATGTATGCCAAGACTGAGGATGGACAAAGAGGAACAACTTAGTGATAGAGAGGATAAAATTATGGAAAATAATGAAGCTGAAAAGAAAGGTAGACTTAGGGAACTCAGTGACTTCTTAAAACAGAATAACACTCGTATAAGAGTCCCAGAAGATGAAGAGAGAAAAATGGGCAGAAGGTTTATTTGAGCAAATTATAGCTGAAAACTTACCTAATCTGAGGAAGGACACAGACATCAAAATGCAAGAAGTACAAAGAACTCCCATTAAATTCAACAAAAGTTGGCCATCGCCAAGGCGTATCAGAGTCAAATTCATAACAATTTTGTAAAAGTGTTCATTTTTAATGATTTTTGTCTGCATAACCTTCACAATTAATAGCCATGAGTTTTTCTTAAATACAACACACCTATGATTATTAAGGGATATTTAATAATTCCCTAATTCTTTCCAAACAATACGTGAAAACCAGCCATGCCTCTGGGTAGCCCAGACCATCTCTATGCTTGGTAAATGTCTTTGTTCTTGGCTTGTTTCATTCCAATTCTGAGAAGTTATTGGAGAGGTTCTCCTATTGCATTGTCCTCACTCTGCCATCAGAAATCTGAGCCACACAGACGCTAGTACTTGCCAAGTCTTCACAGTGAGGCAGGAGAAAAAGGGAACTCTTCTAGCTCTCATAAATGTACAAATGCTGGTAGACACAAGCCTGTACTCACTGAATGTCTGACAGAGTATCTGTGGAAAGACCATGGAGATACCAAGATCAGCTCTAAGATAATGGTTCATTGTTCTAATACTTAGAATATGGCTTCAAAAATGGCTGTGATATTTTCATTTTATATGCAGTTCCCTGGAGGTAACAAATCAATATGTTAATTGTTTCAGTGACATAGTATCACAGAAATAAAACCTACTGGGGGCACTGGAATCAAACCGATTGCATTAAGATTCCTGACTCTGCCACATTGAAGCCAGAGCCAAGTGACTTAACCTCTCTGGGCATCCATTTACTCACCGGAATTTACTTCCTGGTTATTGTTGGGATTAGCAGAGTAATCAATGTGAAGCACTTAACACAACGCCCAACACAGACTAATGTTCAATAAATTATTAGTATGAAAACTGTCACATTTTAATTGTACATATTTCATTAATGGTATATTTTATTAAACAGATTTTATTGCTATGAATATTATATTCTTATAAGATGCTATTAGTTTTTATTAACTGAGGAATTATTGTATGCTAAATACTATGCTAAGTGCTTTATATACATAAACTAATTTATTCTATATTGCACATCCAAAAAGTAAGTTTCAGACAAAGTAACTGAGACCTGAAATACAGGTGTGTATTACCCAGCACCACAGGCTCATGTCTTGGATCTACCACTTACTCACTGTGTGACATTAGGAAAATAACCTCTCTGTGACTCATCTGCAAAATGAAGATAATAAGAGTACCTCAGATTGTTGCGAGGCATTAAATGAGTTGGTATAAGTACAGTGACATATTCTGACACTCTAACACACGTAGAAAGACCTCAGTGCATAGTAAATAGTGTTAGTTTTTTACATCAATGGCAGACCCGGGATCTTGCAAAGATTTTTTTAAATTTTATTTATTTATTTATTTATTTATTTATTTATTTATTTATTTTACTGCTAGCTCTTTAGTGAAAAGCTTAGATTTGAACAATCCTATTAAGCTCAGACAGCAGTTCTTGATGAATGACATGCTGCACTCATGATTAACGAATGAGCCCGTGCCCTTGGTTTAAATATGGCTGCATATTTCTTCCACCGACAATTCGTCATTTCCCCCCAAATTCCCTGAAAGGACTTTTTCAACTAAGAAAATTTCCTGTGAAAGGATTAGAATACTACATAACACATAGCCACCCGTGAATAAAGTGAATTGTAGTGGGTTTGTGCTAGATGTGGGCATATGATTTGGTGAGCTGGTCTTACAAAGGAAAGGCCTGGCATAGGGTAGAAGCCAAATAAAAAGTTGTTGAATGAAGAAATAAAATACATGAGTGCATTAGGTCCAATCTTCTTTGGAGATATTTTTAAGACAGGCAAAGGATTCCAGTTTTATTACACTGAGGTTATTTGAGCCGTGATTCTAAAGCATAACAGCGATGTCTCTTTCTGCTCAGGATTTACGAGACCGCCTGTGGGACATCTGTGATGCCCGGAAGGAAGAGGCAGAACAGGAGCGTCAGGATATCATTAATGAGAGCTGGTTGCAGGACACCATTGGAATCACGATGAACCATTTCTTCTCACTGATGCAGGTAAGAGCGGCTGTCAACGACACAGACTCTCGCCTCCCCAGCTATGTCCTGTCCCTTCCTTTACAGTTCCTTTGGAAGCATGAGGGGCCCATTCAGGCTCACTTTACTCACAGCACTCTGCCTGGCCTGAGCTCCAACTTGCCGAAGAAGTTAGCTGAAATAAATCATTTGGGCCCTGGGCCAAACAAGCACCAGAACTGGGAGCATCCAAAGCAACCACTGACCAGCTTAGAACAGTGGAGAGTGGCAGGAGAGGTAGTGTCTATACTGGTTGTTACCTTGTCAGCCTCTGTGGACACCCAGAGTGGCCAGCAGAAGCCCAGGAAAGCAGCCCTGCCAGAGAGCATGGGCTAAGTCAACGTCAGCAGGCATTCGATTCCAGAAAAAAGTTTTATGTCAGGATTGAAAAAAAGAAAAAAATACCATTCACCAGAACAACCTCATTAACTTATATTTGCAGCCTGTTAAATAAAAATATTGCACCAGACAAGAAGTTAGGCTTTGCTCTTTTTCCAAGACTATTGTCAACAATAGGAGAGAGCACACACCAAGTCTGGATACCCAGCATTGCCAAGAGGAAGAGCTAGAGAGAGTTGGAGAGCTGGAGTGTAGTCCTTAGTACAGAAACCATCTGTACTTGCTGATTGGCCTTGCCTAAAGGAAAAGTAAGCTTTCTCCTACCTTCGCTACAGAAGGTACTTTTACCACTGGGAACAAGGCTCCTCCACTCCCAGACAAACTGGCAGAGAGAGGTGCTATCTTCCTTGATGCCTAACATTTCAAAGGGATGGTGCCCAGATACTTAGTAAAGACAGTTTTAAGTTCTAAAACTGGCAAGAAGCTTTTGAAAAGATTTATACCTCAAATGGACAGAGCAAAGATTTACAATAAGTTTTCTAGAGTAAATAAGAAAAGGGATGTCAGGAGTCAAGACTTAGGAAGAAGACTGTACAGTCTAGCCAAGCTGAGGGGCATAGGAAGGTTGTCTTGGTCAAGTTGTGTCTACCTAAGTACTGTTTCCTAAGAGAATAGCAGTGACAGTAGAGAATGGAAAAGGATACATTTTTAGTCTTCAACTGACTGACTTACATGAGAAGATATTATAGGAGAGGAGAATATTTAGCTGACAGTCTGAGCTAGCACACAGTAGGTGTTTAATAAATGCTCATTCAACTAATGACTGCGAATGCTGATACTTCCAACCTTCAGAGGGACAAGCCCATGATGCATGGGCAGCTTGGACCACAGGAGGCCTGAAAAGTCAGCAGAAACCTGAGGTGCAGGAGCAGCCTCACTGACTATAAGCTCTGGGATCCAGGCATGGGTTGTATAGAGGATTACAATGAGCCACCTAAGCAGCCTGATCCACCCAGGCAGCCTATGCCACCTCAGGTAGCATTCCTTAAGCACCAGTTTAGTCAAGCAGAGACTGGCTATTAGAACGGTGCATCAGAAGCTTGTGGCGGAAATCACTGAAATTCAGTGGCAAAGCGAATAGAGAATCTTTGTGAATCATTTCTCATTAGTCCCAGCAGTACTGCCTCTTGTGGGAATGGCATGACTTACCTCTCAGCAATACCTAGATTTAAGGATCTCGTTCTGAGAAGCCGAATCCACTTCTAAAGAGAACTAGGAGGAAAGAAGATAAAGGAAAGGACACTAAATAAAAGCTGCTATTTATTAATTCCTTACTCTTTCCTCCATACGTGCCAAGCACTGCTCTATGGACTTTCACATAGGTTACGTGAAACCTTCCCAACAACCCTATGCTGTAGCTTCTGTTATAATCCTCATTTGACAGATGAGGAAACTGAGGCAGACATAAGTGGAACGATTTGCCCGATGGCACACAATCAGTAAGTGAGAGAGCAGGGATTGGGACTGAAGAAGCCTAACTCCCAAACCAGTGCTCCTAACCACCGTTGTATCATCAACACTGCTCAGATAGTTGAAGGCCTGCCACATGGAATAGCAAGGAAACTCATTCTGCACTGGATCAATAGGATTCTTATAAAAACCAAAGATGGAATTCTCAGGAAGTGGATGTCAGTTTGATAAATGAAGAAAGAACCTAACGATTAGAACTGTCTGTCAAAACAGACTTTGGAAGCAACTGAGCTGCTGGACAAGGAAACTCATAAGCAGAAGTTTGCACATGTTTATGGAGGGCTAGGGGAAAGAATCCTTGTGAAGTCTTCAAGGGCCTGCAGTACTGAGTAACAAACAGCTAGATGAGCATTTCCCAAAGTGGGTTCCATGGAACACTAGTTTTATGCAATGGTTCACAGAAAAAGGACTCAGCAATCAAATGAGATTGGGAAGTACAAAATACTCTACCCTTCCCTCTCCCCTGGGAGATGGACAAGTATATTGACATATTAGGACACCATGATGGCCTGCTGTAAAGAAACTTTTTGATAAGTCAACCCAGCATTTCTGAAACTATTCAACATTGTAAAGTTTTTGTTTGTTTTTATCTCCGGCAGGGTACTCATTAACAGCCTACAGGACAAGTTTTCTACACAATAAATTTTAGAAAATGCTGTGCCAGATGATTTTCTAACATTCTCTTCAAAACTAGGATCCTGTGTCTCAGCACGACAAATGCAAACACTTATTATCACACTGTGAGATTTGTCCATATATGAATATTTTAAAACTTAATTTGGTTGCTATCCAAGAAAAGAAAAATATTTAGTTTTCTTAATAATTTCAAAATACTAGTTCGAAAAGTTCAATGTACATTTATATTTAAAATCCAAATATTTAAAACATGCTCGATAATTTAAAACAATATATGAATGGCAATTTTGTTTTATAATATAGACTCAGTTTAACCAAGTGAACATCTTCCTGTTTCAGTCATTTGCCTGGAAAAGTTTAATAATGTGCAAGACACCTTTCAGGAGCACTTTGGCTTACCCTTTTTTGTATCAAAAACAAATCTATTGAAACTGGTTTTGTCTTCTGTTGTAGACTACAGTGTGAAAGCCTTTATTTATTCTAAACTGTGAATGTGGCAGTCAGTACAAGACTATGTCTTAATGTTTTAAGAAATAAATGGCAACATTAATTGCTTGACAAATATTCATGAGTATCCTTGGGTTAGGTTCAGCTAAGGGCTTTGAACACTATGTCAGTTTTGTTCTTTTTGGAAAAGATGCTTTCTATAATTAACTATGTATCATGGAATACTTCTGCAGAAGAGCTTCAATCTTTAGGCCCTCAGGTACTGGTTTAAGTAGCCCTACTAATCAAAGCAAAGTCTGGATGTCATGTTTATACTACCAAAAAGCAGTGTGAACATGCCAACTGCTCTGAGACCTAATGGGAGAATGGGCTGAAAAACTCATGGTCTACATTTGTGTGTTTGGCACTCACTGTACATGCATTTACTCATTACTGCAAAGGGAAATGGCTTGGCTGGCCGGGAGTCCCTTGTGAATAACTGATGCTCGACTTATCACCAACTCCTCTGTGTTCTCCATTTTGCTCAAGGCAGTACTGGCAAAGTCAACAGATGGGTTTTGCTGTGAGCCTGGAGGAATGATCTCATATTCTACACCTATTGAGCAAGAACAGAAACTGTGAAGAGAGAACTGTCTGTTACCACTTTGCCTTCCCATGTCATTTCTCCACAACTATGTTTCATTGTCCTAGAGGACCAAAACCTAGTCTCTTATTTTGTACTTCAATTTTTTGTTTTTGTATCTGCATCTGTGTATGTATTTATCCTATTTTTGGCATCTCTCAAATCAACTAATTTGTTACCTCTGGTAGAAGACATTCACGTATTTGTTAATGTATCGGTTGGTTGAATATACAGGACACAGGAATTCTTAATGTCAAAATAATGCATAATATACACTACTTCAGGCATCATACATACTGTAATCTTTTGTCACAATATCAAGAGGCATAGAAATGCCATCTTCTTAAGTGGAATTATACTCAATGAGTACAGAGAGCACAAAGTCACCAGTTATCTTTAATTTTTATGAAATTTTAGATATACACTTACAGCTAATTCTCTTTCTTAATTTCCAGAAAATTGATTTCAACTTAAATATTTTTAAATAGTGCTTACAGAACTTAGATAGGAAATATGTACAGATCAGCTTGCTCATTCTTGGGTATTGACAGTCATTTTGCTATTAAAGGCAGAATTGAACCGTTTCGAAGATACAAAGAGATTCCTTCAAGATTATTACAGGGGAATGGAAGGCAAAATCCCAATCGACGACAATAAGAGATTTACTCGAGTCCCATTGGTCCAAGTGGATGGTAGAGACATTTCAGAAAGCCAACACAGGTAGGGCAGGCTATCGTGTTCTACTATACTTGGTTTGAATTAAAAATTTGTGATTTTAAGTTGAATACTGCTAATAAAAACCACACTCCTGGGTGCCTGGGTGGCTCAGTTGGTTAAGCATCTGACTTCGGCTCAGGTCATGATCTCACAATTTGTGGGTTAAAGCCCCGCATCGGGCTCTGTGCTGACAGCTCAGAGCCTGGAGCCTGTTCCGGATTCTGTCTCCCTTTCTCTCTGCCCCTCCCCTGCTCACACTCTGTCTCTGTCTCTCTCAAAAATAAATAAACACTAAAACACACACACACACACACACACACACACACACACACACTTCTGTATCTGCACATCAAAAATCCAAAAAAGCTCTAAAGAATGAAAAATTTTCTAACTTCAACTTAAGACTACTGATATGCATTATTATCTAAATTATGGTGACTATTTACTCACTTTGCTGCAGAAATATAGTGCATTTTATTATGAAGTGCTTCCAATGGAGTCTGCTGGGGATAGTATATATAAATTTTCAATTCTGGAAAACTTTTGGTCCAAGGGTTTTCAATAAGGAATCATGAATCTCTACCACTTTTATGAAAGGTTCCAAGCACTGTGTGTGTGTGTGTGTGTGTGTGTGTGTGTTTGTGTGTGTGTGTCTGTGTGTGTTACATGTAAATGAAAATGGAAGAGGTTATGAGTCTTCTTTTACAGGTAAACATAATTGAGAAACAGTGAAGGTTCAGTCATATGTGATCATGACTTCATGAGACTGAAAGACTTGTCAATAGTCTAACATCAGATTCCTGCCAGAGCAAGAGAATAAAGAATTATATTTTCAAACACTCCCATGCAATACAAAAGTTTGTAAATCATTGCTTTTATAGACCCCGTGGGTGGGGGCAGGGGAAGGGCAAGGTCCCAAACCCAGAGAAGCTATGAGCAATAGAAAAAATGTTTTAAAGAAATAGGGAGTGGGAGTGGTAGCAATTCCTATGATTGCTCATAGGGTCTCAACTATAAAACGTTAAATGTGCAAAAGGTAAGAATTAAAATAAATTAAGGTAACAAAAATAAAATTAAAAATCCTTAAAATTAAATGATTAATTAAAATAAGCTAATAAAATAGCATTAAGAATTAAAGTAATATTTTCTCATGACCCATAAGGAGGTCATGAGAAAATAAGAATCAATAAATACGAAGAGGGGAAAAAAAAGAAGTTAGATTTTAAGAATAATACACATGCTGAACATTAAATTTAGATCTCCAAAGATATGATATGTATTGTAGCTGGAAAGTACTATGTGTACTTTATAAGCTTTCTCAAGTCAATGCAGGTACATGTCGCACAGATTAAATATGGTATAGTGAATATGTTTTGAAGACAGATCTGGTTTCAGTCCTGGGTCTGTTACTTACTAGGTGTATGTGAGTAAATTAAAACAATTTATTTTGGGGGAAAAGTCACCCCAACTCTCTTAAGCCTTGGTTTCCTTATCTATAAAGTAAGGCTGTTGTGAACATTACAGAAAATGAAATCTTCAAAGCACTGAGGACCACGTTAGGGAATCAGAAGACTTGAGATCTAGTCTCAATAATCTCAATAAGTGGTGACTATTATTATTGAATGTTATAACAATAACTTACATGCACTATTTTAATGATAAGTGTTGCATGTCCTTGCTTTGTTTTATCATCCCATGTACCAAGAAGGATTTGAGATGACCTGAACACAATATGGTTATACATAAGATCTGAGACCCATTTCTTCTCTCTAGATTTCCTCCATCTAATCCCACCGTGTCCCAATCATGCCCACGTGTAAGCAGGAAAATACAAGAAGGAAAGTTTGTACCTACTTCTTGGTACAAATACAAGAGAAATGTGTAACTCAGCAAGCTGCTGAAAGAGAACTTTGAAAAGCCAATAATAAAAAATTCCACAGGCAATATGAACCATCAGAGCCATTTAAAGAGGCCAAGTTCCAATGTCTACGGTAGCAGTGCATTCTGTTCTTAGCACAAATAGCAAGTTAGGCATATTGGGGAAGCTATTAAAGTTGGTTAGCAGAATAAAACAGGCAAAAGAACAGGCCGTTCTTATTTTCTGCAAAACAACTGTGCACCAATCTCAACCTCAAATCACTGCTTTGAGTATCTACTAAAACTCTCGATCAATGTATCAACCAATCAACCAATCAGCTATAGTCTCTTTAACATATATAAGGGAAGCAAGCACACTGACAAGCATTTTCACATAGCTGTCTATTTTATTCCTGTAACAACAACAACATAATAGTAAATAATAATTGATGAATAACTAATAATTAGCGGTTGCTAAGAATTAGTAACAACAGTAATAGTAGTAGTCTTATGTTTGTATTATTCAAGGGAAGGAACTTCAGAAAGGAGCCCCAGTTTGTATCTATTGATAGTGACAGAACTATAGCTAGGCCAGAATTTTTTCCAGTAAATGAATTCTAACCCCAAATTTTATTTCTAAATGATATGCCACCACTGCTGTCCTCCAAAGCACGGTGTTAGGAAATGCTTGTTGGACTATATTAAACATTTAGAGATGATCACACAAATTTTACCTTAACTTGTTAGACACATGAATTTCAGTGTTTCAGTGACAGATTTAGCATTACTTGATTGTTAAAATGTAAATTGTCCTGTGGGTAGATGTATGCGGCATTGAAGCACCTTCGCACACCCCCTCCAAGTACTATAAGAATCAAAGAGCCAAGTTCAAGAAACCACATCTAATGCTTCAAAACTAGACCAAGCTAATTGTTTGGTGGAGTTCCCAATCAGCCTTCTGGATCAACAATCTATTCCCCAGCAGTTTGAGTCTGCCAAACCAAATGCTTGCTCCTATTATTGCTCCTGACTCCTCAGGTTTCAGCAAAGTCAGAGCTGGAGCTTCTCTCCCCACCCCCATTCTGTGCCCAAGCTGAGGGCTCTTTGCACTTTGTATCACCAGGGTGGATCCCAGTCATAATAAGCACTCTGCTTTGGGGATCTCTACCTGCTTCTCTTAGCCTTTGAGATTTGGGAGTCCTTCGGGGAGAGAATGTTCCCAGCGGCAGCTCTAAAATTTCTACAAAGGGGCAATAGTACGGCTGAAAGAAGGGAGAGCTTAACTTCGTGTTCCCAAAGCATTTTACAAATCAAAGAGAGGCCATCATTTATCCCTACTCTAAACTAGGGAGGTTTGTTGGATGTCTGTCCCACCCACTATCAAAACCTTGTTGCCTCCATGGGATTCCCCCTTGCAGACCTCACATCTTTCATATCCTGATTTTTAATTTTCCACTTCAGGAAGCCAAATGATACTAGTCATCTTGAAGGAGTGATGCCCAGTTTTATTTGGTTTGCTTTTCCATGACTGATTTGTTCCTTGTTAGAAGTTTATGCCCTGGCTAAATTTCAAAATTGCACTTCTTCATAATTGCCATTGTTTAATTTCCCTCCTCGTGATTACTGAGAATAACCGTAAAAATTATGTTTTGTTACTATTTGTTTCTAGTTTCCTCTTATTAATAAGACTATTAAAATGTGAATATAGTCTTTTATAGTCTTCATTTGAAGAGTTCTTCCAGCACGACTTTGAAAATTGAGATTAAAGCAAGACAACAAGATTTCCAAAATAACATGGTCATAAAGAGAGAATTCTGTTAAATAAAACATTTATGTTTCCTTTTGGTTTGCTTGTTTTTCAAAGAATTCCTCTAATTCCTCGAATATCCGTTTCCCCGGATTCAGCTACGTCCAAAACAAAAACAAAAACCATACTGAAGGGCAAGATTGATTACTCACTGGAAAATGTTGAGTCGAACTTTGAGGCAGATGAGAAGTTGCTAATGGACACCTGGCAGCAAGCTTCTTTAGCAATATCTCACATGGTAAGCAGTGCTTGTTACTACCTTTTCAGCAAAATCCATTCACTAAGTACCAATATTCCTAGTATGCTCTGAGTAGAAAATTTACACAATGTTGTATAACTTTATACCTTCAGGAACTGTTTTGCTTTGTTTTCTGAAAGAAATAAGAATTGAAACGATTCAGTCAGCAAATATATATGATCAAGAATGGAGTAAACCAACATGTAGTTTATTTTCTGTGCTGGGCCAACGTTCCAAGTACAGAGGCCAAAGGGCCAATCAGGAAAAGTCAACAACGTATATCAAATATAATGCAATAGGGAGGGGTGGGACTGTGGCCAAGTGGAAATTGTACTCCTAAAGAAGAGTGTGCTACTCCACCCTAACCAACTTTGCCATTTAAGGATGAGGCCCAGTATGGACAGATCTTCCAATTTTTCAAGAAAAGCCAGAAATTCAAATTTTGTATGTGAAGCCTACTCATTTAAACATGTTAGAAATAATCAAGTTTGCAAAACTTTACAGAGCCAGGCAATACACACATTTGGCCTATAGGCCTCTGGTTAACATAAGTTACCTATGGGGTATTATCCTCTTTATCATGGAAAAATGGGGATCCAGAAAGGTTAAAAAATTTTGCCAAGGTCACTTAACAGGTAAGTGTCTAAGAGGAGATTTGAACCTAGAACTGTAGGAGTTCAAAGTTCCAGTCCTTTCCAGCTTCACTGGGAGACAAAGGGATAATAGTCGTTGCCTGCAGGGGGCCTGTACCAAATCAGAAGAGAAGGGAAAAGTGTCCAGAGAACTTTAATGTAAGTAGAAGCTTCACCCTGTAAAGAAGGTACACACAGAGTTTAACTTGGATGGCCCCTGTTCCTTCATCCTCCAGGCCTGGGTGCCCAGTGTGGTTCTGTTCTCATTCTGGGCCAAGCTTTCTTTGAGTTTTCTTGAAATATCCCATCCAAACAAGAGGCAGTGTCAACCTTCCAAAAGATTTTGTGGAAGAGTTAGAAGAGGAGCTTGCCCCAGGGTCTCAGAGCCAGGAGTCAACTCGCATTTTCCGAGTCCCTTCCTGGCCACTCTGCCTCGAGGGTTCTTTTCTCTGGTCTATCTCACAGCAGCCTCATTGCCTCCTTTCCGTTCTCCCCCTCTTCCTTTTGTTCCTTCTTTCGTTTCTCCTCTCAAAAGTGATTGTAGATTCCTGTCATTATCTTGCTTCTTCTATAAAAAAATTTAATGTGAGTTTTGACAAAGTGCACAACCTAAAACTGCACAGCTTGATGAATGCACCTGAAGTACACACTGGTGGAACCTTCACACAGTAGAAGTGGGAAAGGTCGGCACCTACCAAGTCCTTCTTGTGCCCCTTCCCAGGCCTAACCCCCTTCATCCCTACAACACAGAAGCCCTATCTCCCTTTTTGCTAGCCATTGCCTTGATTTTCATAACAGTTTTATCTCCCGAGTCTGTATTTCTTAACAGAAGAATTTAGCTTACCTTGCTTTTGAACTTTACATACATGGACTCCTACTTTTTGTCTCTGTGTTTCCTTTTGCTCAACATTATTTATGAGATTCATTCTATGTTATTGAGTGTAGCTGTAGTCCATTCATTTTTGTTGCTGTATATTGTTTCATTATATAAACTTATCCCAGTTTATTTAACTGATCTGCTACTAATACACATTTGGGCTTCCAGTGTGTGCCATTATGGATAGCCCTGCTATGAGTATTCTAGTACTTGACCACTGCTGCGCATATGCACACACAACCGTTGGATATATATCTAAGAGTATTTGCTAGCTTCGATGTCAGTAGATAATACTATACATAATACTTCAGTTTTCATAAGTAATGCCAAATTCTTTCCCCATTTCATGGCAGTATCATCTTCGTCATAAATTAGGTGACCTTCTATCATAAATTAGTTCTGTCACATTGCTCTATTTTTCCATATTTGTACTGAAAACTGTCAATCCTTTATTTGTCATATCCTTTATTTATCTAAATGAGCAAATCTTCTCACCTTGTCATCTGTCCAGAGTATTTTGGCACTTCTTGGCTCCTTGCCTTTCCATATAAAATTTCAAATCAGCTTGTCAAAATTTACAAAAATGTTGGCCATAGACTTTTTTAGGATAATATTTATCAGATTATGGAAATTTCTTTTCATTTATAGCTTACTTTGAGGGGTTTTCATAAATATATTAACAAATTCTTTTTCCACATATATTGAAATTGTCATGTGATTCTTTTCTCTGTTTTCTATTAATGTTAAATATCATATTGGTCAATTTTCTATTAGACTTACATTGCCTCCCTGGAATAAGTCCAACATTATAATGAAGCATCATCGTTCTTACATATTGCTGGATTTGCTTCCTAATACTTTGTCTAGGATTTTTGAATCTTTGTTCATGAGTGAGAAAATTCTATAATCTTTCTTTCTCATTCTGCCTTGTCAACTTTTAGCATCCAGGTAATACTAGCCTCATAAATCAAGCAGGATATGTTTCTTCTCTTTCTATTCTTTAGAAAAGTTCGAGGAAGTTGGAAATATTTCCTCTTGAAATGTTTAGTAGCCTTCAAGAAGCTATCTGGGCCTGGGGGCACCTGGGCAGCTCAGTCAGTTAAGCATCTGACTTTGGCTTGGGTCATGATCTCATGGTTCAGGAGTTCAAGCCCCATATCGGACTCCCTGCTGTCAGTGCAGAGCCTGCTTTGGATCCTCTGTCTCCCCTCTCTCTCTGCCCCTCCCCTGCTTGTGTGCATACTCTCTCTCCCTCCCTTTCTCAAAAATAAATGAACATTAAAAAAAAGAAAAGCCTGATGAACTGAGCCTTTTCTTACTAGGAGTTAATCTTCTTTATAATGCTTTTTTGGAAATTATACTTTTAAATATTGTTTACATGATATATCTTTGTTCATCCTCTCATTTTTGTCCTTTATTTTTTCTTGCTTGCTTTTTTCCCCTGACTTTTTTGGAAGTAGTGCATTCTGTTACTGTTCTCCTAATGGTTACTCCAGGAATTATATCATGAATTGTTAACTTATCAAAGTCTACATATTTTTTAGTCAGTAATTCAAGGTGTTATTCATAGAGTAGCCACTAAGTGAATTAGTGTGTGTTACTTCCAAACTAATATAGGGAAAAAAAGTGAATAAATTTAAAATATTCAATCCAACAGAAGAAAAAAAAGGAACAGAAAAAGATTTAGAAACAAACAATACAAACAGAAAGCATATAGAAAGATGGTAGATGGTAGATACCCCAAGTATATCAATAGCTACTTTATATTTATAAGGGCAAAATGATCCAGATGAAGGAAAAGGATTGATTTATTTTTTTTAAAAAAAGCATATGGTGTTTATAAGCTACAGAAATGATCTTCTGTTATTGACCAAAGAGGAAAATGGGGTAGTGTGATGACCTCCGGTAGCCACCACGGAATCCTAAACCCTTGACCCAGAGGCTCAGAGCTCCCTATCTTGCTGGTACCAACTCATCAAACCCTCTCATAAGTGAACTAGATATTGCTTCCTACATATTTCATGGGCATTAATAATTTCAGTGCCTTGGCTAATGTCATCTTTTTCTCCTAAAATATGTTCCTCCTTCCTTCTATTTGCTTAATTATATGTTTTCTATAATTCTTCAGAGCTAGTTCCTGCTTTGATTCCTGACTAGTTGGCTGCCTATTTGAAGGCCTTGCCTTCTCTGATCATGTGCTTTTCCAGTCCCTGTAGCAATATTGTCTCCCCAAGCATTCGGCTTTCACTATCTATGTCATTGTTTGTCATTTTTATCTCGTTAGTTGTTTCTCTGAATACTTAACTGGGTTCTAAAACTTTGTATGTACTGTGCACCTAGCATCGTGCCCACATCTAATAGGATACTAAAGCCCTCAGCACAGTCTGCTGCTATACCGATGATCCTGATGTCACTGTTGATGATGATGGCAATGACCATAGTGATCACTGCAAGATTACAATGACCAAGCACCAGAGAGTGGGAAACCAGATCTAGGAGTTCAAGAAAAAAAAAGAATTATTATTCTTATTGAGCTACATAAGTAATTTACAAGTCTTAGAAATCCCATCAGAATTGCCTAGGGAAAATGACTTGGTAAAATATTACATTATTAGAGCATCATATAGCACGAAGATCATCATACAGCACAAAGTTAACCTCTCTCGGTTGTGTGATTTTACAGAAATTACCTAGCCTATCTTAGCCTTCAGTTCCTTATCTGTAACATAGGAGACATTCCACACACTTTTCCGCTCTTGAATGGCTGAAAGATCCGGTGAAATAATATATACGGAAGTGTTTTAGAAATTGTAAATATAGTAAGTCATGATGTTAGAAAATTTATTGAAAATTGTACAATTTTCTTATGGACTTTATTTTTTTTAATGTTTACTCATTTTTGAAAGACAGAGCATGAGCGGGGAGGGGCAGAGAGAGGAAGACACAGGATCCGAAGCAGGCTCCAGGCTCTGAACTGTGAGCACAGAGCCGGACACAGGGCTCAAACCCACGAACCGTGAGATCATGACCTGAGCAGAAGTTGGTCACTTAAACAAATGAGCCACCTGGGCGCCCCCCTTGCAGACTTTAAAAAACCACATAGAAAGCATAGGAGAAAAGTTTACTAATTACTAATCTAATTAGTATTCCTAATAATTATATTTGAATCCTGATTTTATGTTTCTAATGGATTTTCTTGGCATTGATGTTACATGACCTTAATCGAATTTTAAGTTTCAAGTGAGACAGGCGTGATTCGGCAAACTTGCAGGGAAAACGGTACCAGCAGAGATTAACACAGCTGAAATAAGAGCACTTTAAAACGGGCTTTTTTTCTACATAGCAATTTTACCAAGGGCTACCCATTTAGTGTGCTATGTTAATTTTCAGAAAAACTTTCTTCTAATTAGCAGGTATGCAATGATTTCAAAGAAACAAGTCATATTTAACACCCACAATGTCAAGACATTATTTCTAGAGTTTCTTTGGGCTTACAGGTAGATTGCTGGATGTATTGTGAATTATGTTAATTTTTGAAAGAGACCCAGAGGTCTTTGAGGGAAATGGACCAAAAATATGCAGATGATGATAATTATCATCATCATCATCATCATCATCATCACCATCACCACCACCACCACCACCACAAGATTGTTTATAAGGGAGAAACATCCAATTTTAAAGAAAATTGCTAACTTACTGTGCTTTGCAAAAACAAATTCAAAAATGAATTGCTTGCAATTTAGTGGGGGGATGTTAACAAGTCTGCTTTCAGCTTTACCAAGAATTTGAAAGTACAGTAGATATCATGAAATCCATTTTTGTGGATTAAGGGCATCTAATTAAAACCACACACACACACACACACACGCACACACACACTGAAACCTTGTTCTCTGAAACCTTTCACTATTTCTCCAGGGCTCCACTGATCTTAAGGAAGCTATGGGTATATTCTGTGGAATATGATTATTTTAGAAGAAATTCCATCTATTAATAAGCATTTCCTTGGCATCCTCTATGAGCACAGCAGGTGCTAGAAGCTGCTTAAAGCCCATTTGGAAGATTGGGCAACACTTCACATTCAGAGAACAGTTGGGGACAGTAATACGCCAAGCCCTGGGGTGGGAAGTGTGCAGGAATTCTGGCTGAGCAGGCACTGGCTGGTGTATCTTGCCAAGACGAAGCGTCATTGAGGGGAGAGATTGTGCCTTATTCATCTTTCTATTCACCTCCAAGCAACTTCCTCCTTCTCATCTTGGCCCCTCGCTCGGTCCTCCCCAGAGATAACGTCAGGTTTGGACACAGTAAGCACTTTAATAAATAAATTGTCGTGACCCCCGTTTCGTCACCAACTGCTTTATTGAGGCTTTAAGGTTTTCAACCATATGTTGCTCCTGCCACCTTGGTGTGTGCAGGTTTGCTTTCTCCCTTTCGGGAGTCTTTTTTCCCCACTCTCCTTTCTCAGGGCTACACCCCTAAGTGCTCTTCACCTCTCCAGGGGCAGCTGGATTCACTTCATAAGGTCCGGCCTTTGAAACTGCAGGCATGTCCCCAAGACAAGTTATTCTTGCTGCTTGAAGCACAGAGCCTCAGAGGAGATGTGGACGGGACCCAACAGCACCCCACCCTCCCCATTCCTCGGCTCTTCTGGGGTGGCCCCACAACTAACCTCTCAAAGCAGGACACTGTGCAAGTGAAAGGAGGGGTTGCTGAGTTGGCTGGAGGCTGAGTGTGCCCCGAGTGGAGGAAGCTGACACTAGAAGGGACGCTAGCCTGCAGGACAGGTCATTCTCATGAGCACTTCCTGGATGAGGCTGGTGTTGGAGTAGAATGGAAGCCCAGCATCCAAGTGTCTGGGAGCCCAATCAATATAGGACATGCATTCCCAAAACTTGGTTGGGGGGTGGGGTGAGAAATTCTCACCCATTTTATGTATAAAGCACAAGTATGCATAAATACATAGATACACTTTGGAACATTAAAATTTCATGGAGGAGGCTATTAGGAAAATCTGTCTTTAGAACTCTGTAGGGGAGTCTAATAATAATAATGATGATGATGATGATGATGATGATGATGATAATAATAAAAGATGAGAAACATTGATACAGGAGAATGCCCTGGGTTGAAGGCCAAGAGATAACAGGAACTTGGAAGAATGGGAAGTGGGGAGGGGGCTAAATCCATAGAGTCTGAGATTAAAAAGGAAGCTTTTTAAAAGCGTAACCATGACACTGTCACAGACACCAAAGTGTGTTTTCCATAAAGATTGAATACATGGCATGATTGTTTGCAATAGAATGAGGCTTCAGTGGAATTGAGTGATGACTAAATCCAAACAGTTACCATATTTCCTAAGTGTTGCATTAATTAAAATATTGCTCATATACAACCAGGTGGCTGCTGAAATTCATCAGAGGCTCATGGAAGAAGAAAAGGAAAACCAGCCAACAGATACAAAAGAAAAATCTCCTCAGATGGGTACAAATAAAAAAGTCAAAAATGAACCGCCCAGGAAAAAAAAGGCAGACAAAAAAGCAAAAGGTATTCCTGGTTTTAGCATCCAAAACTGTGGATGCTTATGCCTCTCCTTGGTAGAACACAAACATTTAAGCAGACACATTAAAGCTACTGTTTGTTAGGTTTAATTTAGAGACTCAGGCTCCTGTGGTGTCGGCTGGCTGATCATACCGTGTACCTGTCTCACCTAACTTGTTTATCCAAATAGTCAAGTGTCTCCAAGATAAAACAAACCTCAAAAACAGTTTGGAACATGCTAGAAGAACGCCAAGATGACAATATGTCATCTGAAAAGTGTGCTCAATGGGGCTGCAGTACCCGAGACAAGTTTGGGTGAAAAGTGATTATGTGGATGTAAGTTTCAGGTTGAATTCAGGTTTCTGGTTTAATGTAAGCAAGTACCTCTCTCCTGGAGGCCTCCTGCCTAATCTAATAGAAGTGAGAGAAAACTTGGGCTGGGAGAGACCTCCCGTCAACCTTGGGGATAAACTCTGCCACCAACATTACCCACCTGTACATATTTAAGGTAAGTTGAGGCAAGAGAGGAAGAGACAGAAATATGTGAGCAGAAGTCACCTCCGTAGTCAGTTGCTCATGACATGACATGATTGTTAGGCACCTGCTAGCAGCACACCATGATGGGTGCTACAGACACCATGATGAACTTGAACAAGAACAAAAACATAGTCCCTGCCCTGATGGAAATCTAGTCTATCGGCAGAGACAGACATTTGACCAGTCATTGTTCTTTAGTTGGGAAGGTACAGGTGACCTTGAGAGCAAGGTCACCTACTCCATCTGAGGGGTAGGGAAGCACTTCCCAGAGTACATTTAAGCAATCCTGAGCAGGAGTGAGATGGAAGCACTGAGGATGCGGGCGGGGAGAGCAGGGGGTGGGGGGGACATTGAAGTAAAGAGAAGAATAGCACTGCGTAAAAAAACACACCACATGGTCCATCTCAGATGGTAGAAATGAAAGAAATAAGCAGCATTTGAAAGACATGCTTCAGTTTACCTTAATGGTTAAATGGCTGAGTCAAGTCCCTTAATTTTACAGACGATAAAACAGAAATCCAGCAAGATTAAGTGTTCTTTCACCTGTAACTTAATACACACATCTACTATTGCCGTTATATTTTATTACAGTTTCTTTGTTTACAATTATCTCCTCTTCACAAGATTTGAACCCATTGGGGTCAGACCTTCAAGACAGATTTACTGCACTAAGTAGAATCACGTGAATGGGGCCTTCAGCTGGAATCACACTGCCATTTCGCAAGGGCAAATTCTCTGACAAATGCTGACAAATGCTTATTTTCTAATTCTCTTACGTAATCACTGAAGTACTTGTAGGTAAGTGCTACTGAAAAGATTGTTCAGTAGATTACAGATTCTTGACCATGAGCCTCATTTCAGCCATATCTTCTGGAGGTTATTCCCTGGTCTTTTCTTGATGAGGATCTGGGAAACACTTGGCTCACACTGGTGCCTTGTATGGAGCGGTGCTTTCGCAAGTGACTAATGGCATCCATGCTATGTTGTGGTTTGCTAATTTCTGTCCCCAGGCTCTGAATCACGCCTTCTTTGGAATCTAGTACCACTTCATTTTCCCATGATGCTACACAAATGGGGCATTTTTATATGCATCTAGCTGAGATGCCACCTGGAGAATTCTCAAGGAAAGGTCAATATTTCAAACTCACAGTCAGGGCCAGGGTTGGTCCTTTGCAAATCACAAGAGGTTTACTACAGACCCGCACATTTCTCTTTGTTCTCATTTTATCTGAGTAGCTGTGTGGATACTTGCATGCCGGCACCTTCCACTGTCCTTTTAGGTAAATCGCCACCAATAGCAGAAGCCACACCCGTGACAGTATCACCAGAGCAGACTGCCGAAATGGAAAGGAAAAAGGAACTGATGCTCAAAATCAAGGAAGAACACCTTGCTGCCCTGCAGTTTGAAGGTAGCAGTTGAAAAGAACCAAGATGATACTTTTCAGTGGAAAATAGACCAGTAGGACCAACACCCCATGATTGGCTCAAGTTGTGTCTAGAACACAAAGCAAAGCAATGGAAAAATACAACATTTAGCTGGTTGTTTTCATAAAACCACACGAGGGCTAGATTTGACTGTTCTATAATTGTCTGGTGGGATCTCAAAAAGAAACAAAGAAAATTTGGGAAGGGGTTAGGAGAACACCAGCAATAATTAGAATCTCAAAGAACAGAAACAAAAAGAATATGTTAGAGTCAGTGTGAGAAGGCTTAGGACCACGTGTGTTGGTGGTTTTATATGCTAAGAATAATTAAGGCCTCTCACTAGGAAAATAAATGCTAACTAAAGGCTAACAGGCCCTGAAAGTGAGTTCTTGGGAACAGAGGCCAAGAAGAGCCAGTCATGAATCAATAATGTTCAAGAGCCTCCTTTTCTGTAGATAACAATGATTTTACAAGACATATTCTCCTTCTGTCTCTTCCATTTGTCATATAATGCAACTAAAAATGGACTTCAAAAAAAAAATCAGAAAATTTAGCAAATTAGGCCAGTGGCGGTAGAAGAAGCAAAGAAGAAAGATGGGAAAACTATTTCAGAAGTAAAATCCACGTCTGTGGATAGTGTGTGCCAGGGGCAGCCATAAGCCCTGGGACACATGGGTTTTACCCTAGTTTTTCCAGTGCTAACAAAGTACAATGGCATTGCTATCCCAAGTTTCTAAAAGTAGGGAGATTATCAAGAGACTTTGTACCTTCCTTTTTTTTGAAATACAGAAATTATCTATTTGTGTTTTCCCATTCCAATTTATCAAAGAGTATATTGCTATAAAGTGCAATAAAATGTAAATCTCAGTTTATACTTTTGGTTTAAATAAACTGTCAAATGACCCTACCATACATTACATTTTTTTCTCAATGACATAGATCAGGTATTACTTGTCTATACTCGTATATTAAATGTGCACCTACATCTGGACAAACTGAAGCATGATTGGTTTAAAATTGAATTTAGTTGGTTAAAAAATGCATGTATACATTTTAAAATCCTCATTTTCTTTTTAAATAGAGATAGCCACACAGTTCCGACTTGAACTGATAAAGACAAAAGCACTGGCTTTCCTTGAAGATTTACTAACAAAGGTGGTTGATGTATATAAACTCATGGAAAAGTGGCTTGGTGAGAGGTACTTGAATGAAATGGCCAGGTAATATACTGCATGGCTTTTCAAATGTATTTTGAAAATGTATATTTTTTAATGTATTTTAATGAAGTGTATTTAAAAATGTATTTTTTTAAGTCCTGGGGGCCAAAGTTGGCAGGTTTTTAGGCATTTATAAATGTAGATTACATTTACAAATTGAAATTTTGACCTTTTAGGGGATCACATGTGCATTTGTATTGGCTTGTTTCAAACAGTAAGTTGCATATCAAAGTGTCCTATTGTAATAGCCAGATTTGCACCTCATTTCTGAGTTTGGTTTTTACACTGCTCAATGAGGACCTTAGTTTACGAGGTAAGATTATGCATTATTTTTAAATATTTTTCAGAAATAAGATAATGTTTCACATTTTTCTAATGCCAGGCTCATTAGTAGTCAGGGCCAATTAATGGGAGATTAAGAAGTCATTCACTGGTATGTTTTACCACTTAGGCTGATTCCCTTGTTAGGGTAATACCCAGTACTGCTTTGCTGTTGGGTTCCAAAGGTTTTTTCAGACTTTTCATCTCTAGTGGGGGGCAGAGAGTTTTATTCCCTTAATTCTCCCGTAAAAAAGCAGCTCAGCAAAGCAGAAATAGCCCTCAACTGAAAGTCAGGAGACATGATGCTCCGAGAGTTGGGGACTCCTTCCTTGCCCACAAATTAGCAGCATGCCTAATTGCTTGGGGCCCTGTGGCCTTCATCTATAAAAGGAAAGACTCCAACCAGGAAACTCCAGAGGTTTCTACTAGATCTAGATTCTGTGAACACTACAGTTTCCAATCAACATTTACTGAAGATTTAGAAGTTGCTACCTACATAGAATATAAATGTCAAGTGTTCTCCGAAACAAGTGCCATCTACAAGACAGTTGTTATAGTTTGTTCTCTACAATCCTTGTCTCATAATGAAAGTTCTTTTGTAAAATCTTCAGCCTAGATTTTTATATCTGTTGTTCTATATAGTAACACACACACACACACACACACATACACACACACACACACATAACTCAGCCTGGTTGCAGTAAGGCTTATTTACCTTACTATTACAGTAAGGCTTAAAATAATTTTACTACTGTATAGCCAAGTGAGTTATCATTAGCATCACAGAGCAGTGATGTTCGGTTCTGTTCTCTGCCTGCCACTTACAAATGAGAACATGTCTTCTTAATTCTTAAGATTCACAGCTCTCATCCATGTGACCATCAAGAGTAAATTCGTATTTTTATCAGATGTATTCCAATTTCTCAGATATATATTATGTGTATGTATCTGACCTCTGAATGTAGCCAGAAGAAGTTAAAACTAGGACTGTTCAGCTATGCTTTCTGTTTTGGTTATTGCAAAAACTCTGGTGGTAAAAGAAAACTAGAGAGAGAGAGAGAAAGCTATCCGATCCCTGGGAACTTCAAATCTTGCTTTTTATTCTCCTGGTACTTTTTAATTCCTCCCATTCATAAGAAGGGTATGCCTGATAACCTCCACTAGGTGGTGCACACCCATTTTGAGATCTTGGTTCTCGTTCAGTCTTGGTCTGCGGTTGTCGGCCCTTCTCACTCAAGGTTGCAAACTTAATAGCTATCCAGTGCCTTCTCCTCTGCACCAGCACACAACCACCACGAGGCATAAACTAATTAGATAATACGTGCAATATGGACACTCACCAACACAGAATGCTGGAGTTGAAATCTAGGGTTGTCTTTTGAGAGAAAGCAACTAATACTATTTAAAAAAATTTTTTAGTATCTGTATTTTGGTGTTCCTGGGTTACATAAAAGCAGATTAAAAATGGATTTTTCCATAATGTCCAATCTTTATTGCGAAATATAAACACAATCCTTTCTGTAATACGGTAATGTTT
Source organism: Panthera uncia (assembly GCF_023721935.1). NCBI lineage: Eukaryota > Metazoa > Chordata > Mammalia > Carnivora > Felidae > Panthera > Panthera uncia. The sequence continues at coordinate 124,678,338 of NW_026057577.1, read as the reverse complement.
TACTTCTCTGTATAAATATTTATACACTTCTCGTGTAAAAACTTCTCTGGCTTTTGAAATGGCCTTTAATTAGGACCATAACTATAATCCCCAGTTCAGCTTAAATCCATGCCCTGTGTGGCTTTACATTAATAACCATAAGGTATGGAGTTATGTGTTATCAGCTCCATGCAAAGGTAAGGAAATTCAGAGAGCTTACGTAAATTACCAAGGACTCATGGGTACAGAGAATTCTGGGATGAGAGCTCAGCTTTGAGTACTCTTTCTACTGCACCTAACTATTGCTATTTATACTACATGATTTAACTAGGAATTGTTATTTGTAAAAATAGAAAGCAATTTCAATGGGTATATATTATTAAAGTCCATTCTGACAATTGTGTCTTCAATAACATCAAATTCCTTGATATAAAGTTAGAGAAAAGCCACTCTTCTAGAAATCCAGTATTAAATTTGATTAACATTATAATTTATCCTGATTCCAAATAAATGTGTTGTTCTAACAATTATATTTTACAGGTTTTTCTACCATATAACTTTATTCTGGTTCATACTTAGATTGAAATATATCTCTTGATATAATCTTGTTTACACAGTAAAATATGGTCTAATATTAATAAAACCATATTTTATGAAGTCCCTTTTTGTTCAGCTTTGTGTAAAATGTGACTATTAGCTCTTTGAGCATGCATTTTATTTCTAATCTCTATTTACTTATACTCTGCCTGTCTACAAAATGGATTTGAAGAGAATTAGAATTTTTTTTAATTTTTTTTAAGGTTTATTTATTTTTGAGACAGAGAGAGACAGAGCATGAATGGGGGGGGGTCAGAGAGAGAGGGAGACACAGAATCCAAAGCAGGCTCCAGGCTCCGAGCTGTCAGCACGGAGCCGGACGCGGGGCTCGAACTCACAGACCGTGAGATCATGACCCAAGCGGAAGTCAGACGCTTAACCGACTGAGCCACCCAGGCACCCCGAGAATTAGAATTTTTAAACATGAGGATTGAATTGTCTAACTTAGCTATATGATGTGTAGACTTTGTGTGTATGTCTACTAAGCAAATTCTGTTAACCCAGTAGTTTTTAATGGGGATAACCCTATTCATTTTTCCATTTTCAGTGTGGAAAAATTAACTGAGGTAGCTCGCTATCACATTGAAACATCGACAAAAATTCAGAGTGAACTTTATTTAGACCAAGAAGATTTCTTTATTAATGGTGATGTAAAAGTCTTTCCAGATTCCCCTCCTCCAGTACGTCCTCCACCCGTAGAAAAGGAAGAAAATGGCACCCTGACCATCGAACAGCTTGACAACCTTCGAGATCAGTTCTTAATTATAGCACCTAAAGGTAGGAAAAGTAATTATTATGAAAAAGCACAAAAAAGGATAAGACTAATGAGGGTGGAAATCACTTACTCACAAGTAAAATCAGCCCTCTGGGATTGAGTGTCACCAAAATGAGCCCTTGCTCTGTTCTAGTTTATGACACGTTTGCTTCATACAGCGTAGATCTGAATTGAACAAACAGGAGGAAAACAGTGAGTAATACTTTAGCAGTGTGGTGATCCTCGTTCCTGCTAATTCTCCTCTTGGGCCCATCCCTGCCTCTGGCCAAAAGCTGGTAAACTTGAGTATTACTTAGTCTGGCAGTTGAGAGAGACAGCCTTTGCATACACTTCCAGTCTAGGCTTTGTATTGGGGTTATGAGTTTGTGTTTCTGTCTCCCTGACTAATCTGTGAAGGGAGACCAGGGAGGAGAGAATTTCCCTTTCATATTTGCCTTTTTCCTCAGTGCTTCACAGATTAAGAACAGAACAAATAAATTGTTAACAAAATATTTGCTTAACTAATTAATTTGCTCACATATACATGTACATAGTATTTCATGCACACAATTCTTTATTTCCTTCACATTTTATCATTATGACTCTATAGCATCTGCACAGGCTTTTTTTTTAATACAGGCTCTTTCTACTCCCAGATATTCTTTAATGAATTCCATCAATTAATAGCACAGGTAATTCAGACAGGTCCTGTAGGATTAGCATCTCCTCTCCATTTTATAGGTCTGGACACTGAGTCACAAAGTAGTTTTTGCCTATGGTCATATGTCATCCAGATCTTCAAAGTTCTTGCCCCTTCTCACTGAACTAAGCCACCTCTCATAAACAGGTTTATTTTATCTTCCAATATCCACATATAGGAAAATCATTACTTTTCTCTAGAGAATAGCCAATAGCACTAACACAATTCTACTCTCAGAGTAATTAGATTTCATTTGTTCTTTAAAAGTTCAGTATTTTGGGACACCTGGGTGGCTCAGTCAGTTAAGCATCCAACTTCAGCCCAGGTCATGATCTCACAGTTCGTGGGTTCCAGCCCTGCATCAGGCTCTGTGCTGACAGCTTACAGCCTGGAACCTGCTTCAGATTCTGTATCTCCCTCTCACTTCTTCTCTGCTCACGCTCTGTCTCTCTCTCTCTCTCAAAAATAAATAAACATTAAAAAAATTTTTTAAGTTTAGTATTTCTAGAAACCCACATCAAATCTCAGTAGTTAAAAGGGCATTCCTTTACTCTAAGTCTGAACACCTCTTTGCGAAGCCCACTGGGTGAAACAGGTGTAACCACGTGCCCCTTGGGAGAACCTCTACATGTCAGTGCAACTAATCAACATGAGCAAGTCTACACCTTCAATACATAAAGACACACATGGCAGCTGTGGATGTGTACCAACTCTGGCTGGCAATATTTGGGCAGGAAGGAAATGTGGCCATCAGCAGGTGTAAAAAAAAAAAAATCACAGTTTTATAAACCCAACCCATGAAATCCCTTCCTTCTTTTGTTCAGGCAGATTCCATTCTCTTGCCCTTTGTATAGGTTTCACAGTGCCCTCTTATTACATATTTCCTTCTTCAAATTTGCTTTTGCTCTTCATTTTATTCACACCATTTTTTACATTAAAAAAGATGCATGTATAAAGATTCTGAATATGAAATACGATTTGCCTTAATCCTACACTAGGGTGATGGGAAGGAAATCATCCAATTAGCAGGTCAAAACTAAAAGCATTTGTGGGCATGTGAGTAGGTGGAAGTGGATTTTGAAAATTATCAACCACTTCTAATCCCTTTTTAAGAACCTTAGTATTCACGATGATAACCATGGTACATCCTTGGATCCAACTTCAAGTCTAGAGCCTGCATTTCAACTAAAAGTTTAAAAACAAATAACAAATAGCAGCTATAAGTTGACATGTGTATGTCTTAGAAGATTAATTCTAGAAACCATTGGGACTAAAATATGTCAACTGATACATTTGTTTGTTTTCTGAATATGGTAGAATGCAACAGCTTTCAAAGTATGGTAGAAAGAGGAAGGAAGAGGGAATAAAGGAAAGGGGGGAGGCAGGAGATAGTTATATATACATTTTAAAAAATAGATGTAAAAGGAAAACCACTTGACTGACAGACTCAGAGTGTAATTTGAAAAGTAATGAAGAAGAAAATACAAAGTTCTATTTAGGTTCTTTCTGGAACAGAGTATCAACTTTTTAAAAGTGCTCAAGAATGCAGAGCAAAAGAGGATCAGCGAGCAATGACGTTGGTCTGGGAAAACTTGGTGGGATAATACCTCAGAGGAAGGATATGGAAGAAGAGTGGTTTGATGGCAGGGATACACAGAATATTTAAAGTTCGAGGAACAGCCACTAGACAGTGTGCAGATAAGAGGCATGGGTGTGGATGTTCAGGGAAAGAATCAGGAGACTTCTTTGCCTCTTGTTCCCCAACTGCATGAACCACAGACAAACAGATGGGGAGGTCTTCTCTGTCTTGGAAACCATCTCCACCCATCCGAGCTGGAGAATTGACACATATTTAAGAATAACTGGTGTAGTTACTGCAGAACTTACAAGGCTATATAATACTGTGAGATTTGGGAGACTTCACGGTTCAAAATGAGTTATGGTCTATAAGCAATCAGTTTAAACTCTTTATTATTGGCTCAATTATACTATTTTAACACACACACATATATTTGTTGCTGTTGTTGCTTGCTTTTCAAGTACATGTAAAACCTTAGCGCAGTATCAGGTAGTCTATCAATAAAAGTCATATGCATTGTTATTTTTCTTGCTAATGTCATAAAGAGAAGGTAAAATAAGAATCATTCCATTCCATTTTCTGCACCTCAGAGTCACAGTTCTGTGATGACATTTTTGAAGCCAGGCTGCAAACCCTGACGTTGCCCCTCCCTGAGGAAGCCCAATAAGTGCAACTCACCCTTCTCCCCAACTCCCTGAGCCCCCAAAAGACCCTCTGTCTTTAGTCTTTCTTCCTCAGCTCTGCAATTGTTGTTCAGTGCCTTAAATGATACACCGCCATCCATCTTTTAAGTGAAGTCTTTTGTCATATTCCTTCTGAGAATTGGAAATCAATCTTTCATGGTACTTTCCACTGTATTTACCTTAGGACCCCTACAGTTGCCAAAGACCATCTTAGTTGAAGTGATCAGTTTGGAGCAAGTGGCTGTTAGTGGCACATTTCTAAATGGGCAATCCTACAGAATTTCTTCCTTGAACTTGAAAATTGCCGTTATTTTTAAGCCAAGAAACATGATCATTTCCATAAACGACTTCATATATGCCAGGGTAACCTATGGTATCTAAGATGCAACTTTAAAGCTCACTAAAATATGATAAAATATGATGAACAGATGGATTTTCTCTAGGAAAAAAAGCAAACATATTTGCACATAACAGTCATCATATTACCAGGCTCACAGCAAGATGCCTTAGCAAATTTATAAGGAGTGGTAATGCCCACTCCTTATAATGTCCGAAGTTCCACTTTGGTAACTTTTAATTATGCTACAAAAATACAATTATTGAGGGAAATGGATAATCCTTAAGTAAAACAAGTGACCTTAAATACTTATGAGTAACTAGCATCAGTATGTAAATGGAAAGAACTAAAGCTTAAGGAGTTTTCTGCTGAGTATTGGCTACCCCACTTGAAAAATAAAAGTCTTTGTTAAAATAGTCCTTGCTAAAGATAATGGAAAAATTGAAAATGCATTATATATTGTAATGCTTATATTCAACACTCCTTTCCTGGTCAAATTCTGCCACTTGTGATGATTCTAAATCTCCTTTGGTAAATGTAGTCATGAGACATAAAATATCATTTGTTGATATGATCGTTACAAATAGGCCAGAAAAGAAAAATGGCCTTATGCGTGATCATCATACAAGATCATGCAAAATACAATGAAACAACTTGTCATCCTAGCATTGTTCTTGCCACCCAGCAAAGATCCATACTTTAGACTCTTAGGAGCAGCTTAAGTAAGAGGCATCCAGTGGTTCAGCAAGACATTCTTTCATTGACTGTCCCAGGGATTCCCACGAGCATACTCCCAGCACAGAATGAGATGTAGCGAATATCTTCCGAATTATAACAATACCCAATGTTGGCATGGTGTCAGGCTCCATGCGTCAGGCCCCATCCCAGCATTTCCATGTTGATTCACTTCTTACCCATGGCTGGATGAGTAAGAAGACCCATCCAAGGATAAGAAGAGTCAGACAGTTCTTTTCAGTGGCACCATTCATCAAATGATTGATTAGTATGATCTTGGGCAAGTTATTTAGCCTCTCTCTGACTCACTTTCCTCATTTGGAAAATGGGGTATTTCAATGGAGCTGCTATGAGTTATTAAAGTGATTAATATATGTTAAGTGTTTAGAAAGTGCCTGGAACATAAAATGTGCAATTTAAGTGTAATATATAAGCCATTGTGATTTAATTATATAATTATAGTAATACCTCATTTTTATATAATATGTAATGTTATACAATAGTGATACAAACCCTTCTAATTATTATCCAAAATGTTAGCTCAATATCCTGAAGGTACACATACCATAATAGGCACCTACACCATTACTCTGGAACATTTCCAGAAAAAAAACAAAAAACAAAAAACACCACCTGATAGAATTAAGCCACAGGGTTTATGGCTCCCCCATGGACCAAAAACATCCCAAACAAAAGCATTCATTTTGTGTACTGCATTAAGCTCTGAGTAGGTACATCTTGTCTTTAAGCATCAAGTGCCAAGCACATCATGAAGACAGTCTTTGTCCAATGAAAGCAATTTGGAGTCTGTTGAAACTAGAACGCTTTAGCAATGTTCCTCTGCACTTAAACCAAAAGAACTCCTTTTCTTTGTAAGCCCATCAGTACTCCATGTAATGCCTATAGAGATTTGGTTCATGGCTGTTTTTGCTTCTGCTGAGAGGCTCTCCAGAGAGAACACAGTCCAGCAAATTCTACACCCTTATCCCTTTTTCAAGGGAAGCAGCATTTAGTTATTCAGGACTCTAATATTGTTCTAAAAACTGACAGGGGCCCCTCCTTTGAACCTCTTTTAAAGACCCAGAGATTCAGTGATTGGTCTCAGAGACAGAAAGCACAAACAGAACTCTTGTCTGTGGTGGCTAAGCTAGATCATTCAGCTACATGGTTTTTACAAGAATTCAAAGGAGGAAGTAGTTATTGCTGCCTTTGTGGGTCAGCATAAGGGTTAGCCCAGAGGAGAATTTTGAATGGAACCTTCCAGGAAGAAAAGCAGGGGCAGGGTGTTCCAGACAAAGGGGAAAATAGAGTAGACATTAAGATTTTGAGGTTGCATGCATGACATATTCATGGAACAGCAAACAGACCAGATGGGGAAAGAGGCAGTATTTGAGGACAGTAAAGACCTTGTGGCCAGATTGTGAAGTCTCAAAGTGGCTTGAAAAGGACATGCAAGAAAAGATTATCAAAGATATTTAGAGCCCAATGATGTGAGTGGGTTACAGGGAGAAAGAGACTCTGAGAGAGCCACAGATACTGCTCTGTTTCTCTACCAAGCCTCAACTAACAGAGAGACAGGACTGAGGGCACTGGTGGGGGGTGAGGGGGGGGAATCATTAGAAAGTTCTGTGGATCTTTCTAAGCTAGTGTCTCTGAGGAAATTATACAAATATGGCACCAATATTTGCAGGGATATAAGCCCCATATTTTAATCTGAAACCTGCTTAAATTAGTCTGACTTTACACAAATCAAAAACTGTAGAAAGATTTCTTAGAAAGGGTGATAGAGAAGGACTGATGTTATTAACAGGGATATCTCTCCAGGTGGCAAAATCTAGGGATTGGTGCAAAAAGGAGTAGCCCCCATATGTCCTGTGGTTCTCTCAGTGGGTGAACTCCTTCCGCTATGTAGATTCAGATCACGGAAATGCAGTAGTAAATCTAGAAGATTTTGGACCTGTTAAAACTGTCTGTGGGCAGGGTTTCAGCTGTAACTTTAGGAGGAAACATATTCTCATGAAGTCAGAGAATTTGCATTAGGCAAATGAAAGTATGTGCTCAGAATTCAAGATAACACCTTCTGGAAATTCTGTTCATAAAGCTAAAAACGTAAAAGCTAGCTAAGTCAGTAGCAAAAGTTCACGTCCTTTCTGTTAGCAATGAGAGACTTCTTTCACTTCTTTTTTTGTGTATTCATTCATGTGTTCACCAGCATTTGTGTGTGTCGAGCAGGCAGCAGCCTGGTACTGAAGGCCTTGTGTGGGAGAATGACAGTGTAGGGATGAAAATGAAGTCAGGAGGTATCAACTACAAGGAGAGTCCCTTTCCATGAAAACAGTAACATTTAGGATTTGATTTTGGCGGGGGAACAAAATGGAGCTAACAGTAACAACTACCAAAAAGCTGATTAAAAGGCAAATAGAAGTTAGACGCAAATAAGGTAAGAAAAGCAGAAGCAGATTGACCAATGTCAAAGGTTTTCCAGTAAAAGACGTTAAGAGCTATGAGATCATGAAAATCAATAGGGAATGTTTATTTTCTGAAACGTCTGCCACACGCTCACACTCATCTTGCCATTATGGAGCACAAAGGAAGTAAGTGTGGTTCTTTCTGCAAAAGAGTTTAAAATCTAGCTGAGCAGTCAACCTAGGACAGTAAAGCAGTGAAACAAAATGAAACACTGAGCTTTTATGTTGACATAAAGTATTTTAGTATAATATTACACAAACACATATTACACTTTTGCATTAGATTATAAAATAGGACAATATAGTCTAATGATCAGTAGGGTCACAGAAGTTGCAGGAGGGAAATAAATATATGGTGTAGGCTCCCTGCCTTCAGAGAGAAACTATTTTAGAACATTGCTTTCTGTGATTTAAATTCTTCTGTCCTTTTGTCCAGAAAAAAAAA